>NC_042633.1:38789716-39045855 GCF_901001135.1 Rhinatrema bivittatum
TTGAATTGTTTTGGTTTTTTCTGGTGAGGTGGGGACAGGTCTAGGATTGGGGGATCTGCACCTCCATAACCTCATTCACCATCCTCCTCTCTCTGCTTGCACCCCTTTCCCCCCAATGCAGACATTCCCCAATACTTTGTCAAGGGCATAGCATGATCTCTGGTATTTCCAGCCCCTGCGCTCTCTGCGTTTCTCAGGAGTCTCCTCTGGTATTTCCAGCCCCTGCGCTCTCTGCGTTTCTCAGGAGTCTCCTCTGGTATTTCCAGCCCCTGCGCTCTCTGCGTTTCTCAGGAGTCTCCTCTGGTATTTTCAGCCCCCGCGCTCTCTGCGTTTCTCAGGAGTCTCCTCTGGTATTTCCAGCCCCTGTGTTCTCTGCATTTCTCAGGAGTCTCCTCTGGTATTTCCAGCCCCTGCGCTCTCTGAATTTCTCAGGAGTCTCCTCTGGTATTTCCAGCCCCTGCGCTCTCTCTGCATTTCTCAGGAGTCTCCTCTGGTATTTCCAGCCCCTGCGCTCTCTCTGCATTTCTCAGGAGTCTCCTCTGGTACTTCCAGCCCCTGCGCTCTCTGAACTTCTCAGGAGCCTCCTCTGGTATTTCCAGCCCCTGCGCTCTCTGCGTTTCTCAGGAGTCTCCTCTGGTATTTCCAGCCCCTGCGCTCTCTGCATTTCTCAGGAGTCTCCTCTGGTATTTCCAGCCCCTGCGCTCTCTGTATTTCTCAGGAGTCTCCTCTGGTATTTTCATCCCCTGCGCTCTCTCTGCATTTCTCAGGAGTCTCCTCTGGTATTTTCATCCCCTGAGCTCTCTGCATTTTGCTGGAGTCTCCTCTGGTATTTCCAGCCCCTGCGCTCTCTGCATTTTTCTGGAGTCTCCCTCTGGTATTTTCAGCCCCTGTGCTCTCTGCATTTTGCCAGGAGTCTCCTCTGGTATTTTCATCCCCTGCACTTTCTGCAATTTGCTGGAGTCTCCTCTGGTATTTTCAGCCCCTGCACTTTCTGCAATTTGCTGGAGTCTCCTCTGGTATTTTCATCCCCTGCGCTCTCTGTATGTCTCAGGAGTCTCCTCTGATATTTTCATCCCCTGAGCTCTCTGCATTTTGCTGGAGTCTCCTCTGGTATTTTCAGCCCCTGCGCTCTCTGCATTTTGCTGGAGTCTCCCTCTGGTATTTTCAGCCCCTGTGCTCTCTGCATTTTGCCGGAGTCTCCCTCTGGTATTTTCAGCCCCTGTGCTCTCTGCATTTTGCTGGAGTCTCCTCTGGTATTTTCAGCCCCTGCGCTCTCTGCATTTTGCTGGAGTCTCCCTCTGGTATTTTCAGCCCCTGTGCTCTCTGCATTTTGCTGGAGTCTCCCTCTGGTATTTTCAGCCCCTGTGCTCTCTGCATTTTGCCGGAGTCTCCCTCTGGTATTTTCAGCCCCTATGCTCTCTGCATTTTGCTGGAGTCTCCTCTGGTATTTTCAGCCCCTGCGCTCTCTGCATTTTGCTGGAGTCTCCCTCTGGTATTTTCAGCCCCTGTGCTCTCTGCATTTTGCCGGAGTCTCCCTCTGGTATTTTCAGCCCCTGTGCTCTCTGCATTTTGCTGGAGTCTCCCTCTGGTATTTTCAGCCCCTGAGCTCTCTGCATTTTGCCGGAGTCTCCCTCTGGTATTTTCAGCCCCTGTGCTCTCTGCTTTTTATCCAGGGTCTCCTTTAACAGCTGGCACCAGGGCACTGTGCGCCATACAATGCATGAGTTTAAAGACTCAGATTGCCTGGTCACTAGTCTGTAATTTATGTAGCGGGGAAGATCATCCAATCAGAATGCTTGCTTGATGCATTCAATCGGTGAGGATCTGGGGGCCGAAGGTCAGGAAGGCTTTTTATCCCTCCCCCTTGGGGGTTAAATCTTTTGGGTTGAATGTGCAGGGGCTGATCCGGGATAGGTAGGGGGGGGGTTTTCCTGTCTGATGTGAGGAGAGGGACTGGGTCAGGTTCCGAGCACTTTACCCCTATCTCTGGCTCCTCTCCTCCCTTCCCCTCTCTCCCTCTCTGCCCCTGTCCAGCTGTCTCTGGCTGCCTCCAGCTGCCGCCTCTCCCTCAGCTGGAAGGATCGGGCTGGAGACGTGTGTGTGTGTGCGGTGCGCCCCCAGGGTTGTTTGTTCTGGCCCAGCATCACAGCATCCCGAGTCTGGCGAATCTCGCCCTTTTTTTTCTCTGCCTGGCGCTGCGCCTCGCACGCGTCTCCCTGGCACACGAGCGCGTCTGCCACCTCTGAGAGGTAGGGATTGCTTCTTCCCGCCGCAGGGGGGGGCACTTCGGGGGCTCCGTATATCAACGAACCTTAAGACACCCCCCCCCCCCCCAAGCCTTCAAGCAGTCAAGAGAACTCTAGGTAAGCGTCCCTAATTGTGACTGCTCTGCGGCCTCCGGCTGGTATCCTTCCTATTTCTCCCCCAAGCGCTGAGGTTACCGCAGAGAGGAAACGGACCAGGAAGTCCACGATGTGCTCTCTCTCCTGTGTGCCCGACTTGACCACGACTATCGTGTTATTGCATCAGCTACAGAAAAAAAAACAAACCTCACCCTCATATTCCACGCTCCGTGAGGCAGAACAAACTTCTGCAGATTAACGCGGCGCCTGTTCGCCAAAACTGAGATGCCGCGCCACGTAACCATTTTACGAGAGCTGGCGTCAAGCTTTGCCGCCCTGCAGTCCTCGGGTGAAGGCAGGCAGGTCGGAGCGAGAAGTTACGGATATCAGTTACGGATCAGTTACGGATCAGTTACGGATATCAGCGGCGGGCCCGCAGTTCCACCTCCTGTAGAACCCAGGGGGTTCTACAGGAGGTGGAACTGTGAGCAGACAGAATGTTAAGCAAACAGAAATGTTAGGAATTATTAGGAAGGGAATGGTGAATAAAACAGAGAATATCACACTGCCTCTGTATCGCTCCATGGTGAGACCCCACCTTGAATACTGTGTACAATTCTGGTCACCGCATCTCAAAAAAGATATAATTGCGATGGAGAAGGTACAGAGAAGAGCAACCAAAATGATAAAGGGGAATGGAACAGCTCCCCTATGAGGAAAGGCTGAAGAGGTTAGGACTTTTCAGCTTGGAGAAGAGACGACTGAGGGGGGATACGATAGAGGTGTTTAAGATCATGAGAGGTCTAGAACGGGTAGATGTGACTCGGTTATTTACTCTTTCAGATAATAGAAGGACTAGGGGGCACTTCCATGAAGTTAGCATGGGGACACATTTAAAACTAATCGGAGAAAGTTCTTTTTTACTCAACGCACAATTAAACTCTGGAATTTGTTGCCAGAGGATGTGGTTAGTGCAGTTAGTGTAGCTGTGTTTAAAAAAGGATTGGATACGTTCTTGGAGGAGAAGTCCATTACCTGCTATTAAGGTCACTTAGAGAATAGCCACTGCCATTAGCAATGGTTACATGGAATAGACTTAGTTTTTGGGTACTTGCCAGGTTCTTGTGGCCTGGATTGGCCACTGTTGGAAACAGGATGCTGAGCTTGATGGACCCTTGGGTCTGACCCAGTATGGCATTTTCTTATGTTCTTATGTAATGCCGTCAGGTCCCAGTGATTTGCTACGGCGATTCCTTCAAGATTCACAGCGATTTGTTTCAGTTCCACTGAATCGCCACTTACAAAGAAATAGTTCTGCTGTAGGGAATATCCCTCACATCCTCTGCAGCAAACAATTGGTTCAGTTGTCCTGCTTTGGCCTTATCCTGGCTCGGTGCCCTTTTGACCCCGTGGACGTCTGACGTCCCAGCTGATTCCCTTGCAGGACACCTTTTCCAATGTTCTTGAAGAAGCTTTCCTTACTAGTTTTTTTTGACTCTGTGGCAGGCCTCTTCCCCAAGTCTATCTTGCCCTCTCTTGCCAGTGCTTTATGCGTTTTTCCTGGTTGGGTCATGCTCCCCCCTCTGCTCACTGTCATTCTTTCCACCTTCTTCAATTTATGGAACACAATTTATCTGGGCTTCCAAGATGGTGTTTTTAATCAGTCCCCACCCCCCTCACGCAGACGTTTAATCTTTGCGGACTGTTCCTTTGAATTTCTTTCCAACCAGTCTCATTTTATCATAGTGACTCCCCTTTCTATAATCGTACGTTACCGCAGTAGTTTCATTAACTATTCTCCCTCCAGTGATTAATTCAAATTTGACTGCATTACGTTCGCTATTTTCCCAGCGATTCTACCACCCATTACGCCCTTTGCCCCAGGGTCCTGTTTTGCACTCAGAACTGGACCCGAAGGGACAAGTCCATGAACCCCGTCGAGCAGGTGATATAAAACGGATCGTAGAGAGTAATTTTTTTCACTCCGTGCGCGACCGAGCCGTGGTGACGGTCGGGGCGACGCGACAAGACTCGCGCTCAAAACGTAGCGAACGCCTGTTTTCCCTAACGCGCGCGCGCGCGCCTCCGTTCAACAACACCCCCCCCCCCCCCCCCCCCGTGCGACCGGTGCGATCTCTAAATGAGAGGGGAAATCGGGGAAGCGTAGCGAAGGGAGCTGCCGAGGGAGATCTGTGCGTTTCCGGCACTCGAAGGAGCTTTACCGTTGCGCATCCGAAACTCTCGCGCCCCGGCGGCGAGTGAAACTCTCGCCCCAGGCCGGGGCATAGCTGATTGCGTCGGCCTGACAATGAACAGGGGGGTCCTCACTCGCTCCTCTGGAGCCCCGGTCCGGTCCGGGTTTTTGCAGTTTCCAAGTCACTCCCTCCCTCCCCCCCCCCCCCCGCTCTAACTCAAGGTTCGCCCTCGAGCAGCCCGAATCCCCCCCCCCCTCGTTGTAGCGCAGCCTCCGTGCACGAGATGACGAACGGGTCCCCCCCCCCCCCCGGGCCAAGTCAGCGCCGGTCGGTACCGATTTGGACTGGTCTCTTCCAAGGCTGTCTGCAGGCTTCCCTTATCCCGCCGAGGATCTGAAAGCCACGGGACGAGGAGCGCGGGGAGGGGAGGAGGAGGGGAGGTTGGCCCATCTGCCTGCCATGACCCCCCCCCCCCCCTTCAGCCTTCAGGACCGGTCTGCGGCAGAGCTGCGGAAACAGATAAAAAGCTTTCAAGTGCCAGCAGAGAGGGGGGGGGGGGGGGGGAGAGGAGGAGAAGTGTGTTTTGTGCGAAGGGGGGGAGGCCTGCCTTGGAAGGACGGCACCCCGAGAGCTTCGTGCACGGGAAAACAGTCCCCCGTCCCCCCCCCCCACCCTGGCAGGACCCCGCACCCTCTCCTGATTGGTGGAAGGGCATTTCTCCCAAAATTTATGGACTGGGATCAAGATGCAGGTCGGGCAGATGGGCGGCACGGCCCTCCCCCCACCCCCCCCCCCCGAGCACAGAGAGAAGCGGGGAAAGGCCCCCAACACTTCCACCGACGGGACAGGGAGACCCCCCTCCTCCCCTTCCCCCTCCCCGTGCCACTTTCAAAATGCCAACTCCTTCTTCAAACTACATATAAATTTATTTTTATTATTATTATTATTATTATTTCTGGGTCATCCAGGCGGCAGCCGTGTTGCGCGTTCAAGGTGGGAACAAAAAAATAAATAAATAAAAGGTGACTAGGAAATGATCATTAATCAGGAGGCCAGGAATAAACATCCCCCCTGTCCCACACCAGCTTCTCCGGAAGGTGTGAGGTTTACTTTCCACCCCGGCTTCCTTCCTCCCTCACCCCCGCCCCCGAAACTCAAGAGGGTCAGAGCCTCCCGGCCTCCCGGCTTCCTCCTCGCGCTAGCCAAGAAAAGGGGGGGGGGGGTCCCCCTCCACGCTCTCCGTGCACCCTCCCCCCCCCCCTGGGTCCTACCACAGCCCCAGCCGAGATGAGACCATGGGCTCTGGCATCTCCCACCCAACTGCGGGGGGGGGGGGGGGGGAACAGGACTCCTGGGGGTGATGCTTCATGTCAGGGGGGGGGGATCACCCCTCTCCCCTCCCCCCACCCCATGCTCCTGGCCCACTTTCATCGCCTTCGCCCCCCCCCCCCCCCCAAGCTTCTGGGAGGAAGAGAGCATCTCCTAATTCCGCGGCCTTGAGGGGGCTCCCCCGGAGGGTCCCAGGGGCTACCGGGCTCACCCCCCCCCCCCCCAATCCCAGGAGAGCAAAAAAAAAAAGCCAAGAGCTCCCACTTTTCAATACCTCCCCCGCTAAACCTTCTTCAGTACGTCTAGAGGCAAAAGGGGGTGGGCACCCTTAGAGGTCCCGGGGTCACTCGCGGAACAGGCGGAGAGCATGGGGGGGGGGGAGGGGGAGAGCGGGTCCGTATTCAGCCAGGCAGGGACCGGGGATGAGCCCTCAAAAGCAAAGGCGCTGCAGTGCAGGCTAGGGGTGCTCTCCACCCCCCCTCCCACGGGGGGGGGACGGACCTCGCCTCCATCCCAGGTTTACCCCAGGGCATTTATGGAGGCCGAATTCTTATATCTCTCCCCTCCTCTCCTCAGGAAACACAAGGCCTGCACATGCCATAGGGGGGGGGGGGGGGGGGGGAGACGGGACGGAGGGAAGGCCAGCCTGAGCCATCTCTGGCCTGCACTAAACTGCCCTCTCCCTACCACCAGGCCTGAAGCTCCTTCCGCAGTCCCTTACCCTGTGATCGAGTGCGTGCGCAGCTGACTGACCCCGGAAAGGCAGCTTGGTAGGGAGAGGGAGTCTACGCAGCGAGACGAGGACGCGCCGGGTAAATTGGAGCCGAGGCAGCTCCGCTCCCCCCCCCCCCCCCCCCCCCGGACGCCGTAGGGTTGGGTTCATCTCGGCCAGTTTCATGGACCTTTGCGTCCTTTCTGGATTCCCATTCCAGAGAAAGAAGGAACCGTAAGACACAGGGTGATCGGAGCTGCCCTGGAGACGTTCAGCAAGAAACTGCAGAAGTATCCGAAGAAACGCAAACAGCGGAGGGGCTGAAAATACCACAGGAGACGCCTGAGAAATGCAGAGAGCACAGGGGCTGAAAATACCAGAGGAGACTCCAGCAAAATGCAGAGAGCGCAGGGGCTGAAAATACCAGAGGAGACTCCTGAGAAATGCAGAGAGTGCAGGGGCTGAAAATACCAGAGGAGACTCCTGAGAAATGCAGAGAGCGCAGGGGCTGAAAATACCAAAGGAGACTCCAGCAAAATGTAGAGAGTGCAGGGACTGGAAATACCAGAGGAGACTCCTGAGAAATGCAGAGAGCGCAGGCTCTGAAAATACCAGAAGACACTCCAGCAAAATGCAGAGAGCGCAGGGGCTGGAAATACCAGAGGAGACTCCAGCACAATGCAGAGAGCGCAGGGGCTGGAAATACCAGAGGAGACTCCAGCACAATGCAGAGAGAGCAGGGGCTGGAAATACCAGAGGAGACTCCTGAGAAATGCAGAGAGCACAGGGGCTGAAATACCAGAGGAGACTCCTGAGAAATGCAGAGAGCGCAGGCTCTGAAAATACCAGAAGACACTCCAGCAAAATGCAGAGAGCGCAGGGGCTGGAAATACCAGAGGAGACTCCAGCACAATGCAGAGAGCGCAGGGGCTGGAAATACCAGAGGAGACTCCTGAGAAATGCAGAGAGCGCAGGGGCTGGAAATACCAGAGGAGACTCCAGCACAATGCAGAGAGCGCAGGGGCTGGAAATACCAGAGGAGACTCCAGCACAATGCAGAGAGAGCAGGGGCTGAACGTGCCAGAGACTGTGGGGGAAGCGAGTGGATATGACGCTGTCATTCTTCTGCAGATCCTGGGGAAATTTACAGCCTTGTGCAGGGAAGGGAGAAGGGACACGTGCTATACATTTCCAGCTGCTGAATCACCAGGATCTTAAAGCTGGGCCAGCGCGGCCTGGGAGCCCTCCCCAGAGCAGGTCCTGGCTCCCAGCCCTGCTGTGCTACCTGGCGGGTGGAAGGAGCGAGTGGCCCCCTCCCGCTGCTGCGGAGAAGGGGAAACTCCCTGTAGCCTGTGGGATGATGGGTGGTGAAAGTGGTAGCTGCCATCTGTAAGAAAGCATTTCTTAAAGAGGACAAAACAGATTTTTTTTTTTTTTTTACGCCACTCTTTACTGAGCCCGGGCAGATATTTCTGATCTGTCAGTCCCTTGCAAGCTTTTCTTGCATTGCTCGCGCAAGTCAGTTCTCTGACTGAGGCACGTGTCAAAGGAATGCATGCAACCTTTCCCTCCCCCAGAACATCACCAAGGGCCTGCCGCAAACCCCCCTCCCCCTATACGTCCGATCTGGCCCACCCTGGCCCTGGCATTGTCGCCGTGGCTCTTCCTGCGAGGCAGGGGCCACAGCGAGGCTCGAACGAGCCGGAGGAAAGCTCCCCGCCTGTGAGAGGCCGTTGGCGACTTTGCTTCTGGCTTCGGCCGCCCCCGGTTGAAGATGGTGTCTCCCACCCCTGGCAACGTAGGAGTTTTCAGTAACTGCCTTTTGACTAAATAAATGAATGTCTTTATGTGTCCGTTGTCATGATGTAAGACCAGTCTTTGATCCTGAAACGAGACTGCAGGTGTTGGGGGTGGCGGAGTTGGCCTTCCTTCTCTCGTTCTTTCAAGGTCTTCTCGGTTGGAGATCTTGCCTTGCCACTTGACTTTATATTGTAGATGAATCTCAGAGACTGCTCCTTGACCGAGGTGCCTGCAGGGTTCATCTCCTTATGGCAGTCTGAATCCCTCCCTCAACCCCACAAAGAAGTCCGCTAAAAGAAGACCGTGCCATTGTCAACGTTGGCGGTGTTGGAAAGCAAGCTTCCAAGATAACAGAATTTGCTAGTGGCATTCAGTTTAGTGCCTTTGACGATGAAAACCGTAGGCTTGCCATTGGACCGAGAGGTAGCTGGCTGGTACATGACCTCCTGTATTTTTCAGGCTGATGGTGAGCCCGAAGCTTCCAGCCGCCTGGATGAATTGGTCTACGATGACAACCTGGATGTTCCCCAGTGAGAAGGCCGCAATCATCTGCAAACAAACAGGTCACCAACCACCGATTGTGCCATCTTAGAGAGAGAGACTGTAGACACCTAGGACTCAATTACCCTCCATCTGATCTTGTGACTGGTTACGAACACCCTGCTCCATGCCTTGGAAGGCATCCAGAAGCCCTCGTGGCAAAGACAGCAGAGAAGAGTGTCGGTGACATTACTCAGCCTTGTTTTGTGCTGTTTGAGATTGGGAAGGGATCAAAGAATTCACCATCACCACATTCCTTGCATCTTGGCCAACATCCCTACGTGGAAAGATCCGATGATGGAATCAAAGTTCCCCGGGCAAGCCAAGTTTCTGGAGGATTTTGCACACGCCATTTGCGTCAATTTCATCAAGGGCCTTTCTCAGGTCTATAACGATGATGTCTAGATCTCGACTTTGCTCCGGGCACTCCTCCTGCATCTGCCTTGCCAAGAACACCGTGTCCGCGGTCCCTCGTCCGGGTCTTCCGATCCCGCGAAGTCCACGGTTTGCCCCCCATCATTCTCGCCAGCCCCTGTCAAACGAATTTGCACAAACGATGGCAAATTTTACAGGGGTTTAAATCACGGGGATGTCTTTCTAAGCTGCTCCCCCCCCCCCCCCCCACCCACCTTTCCTGGAACAGCTGTGTCCCGAGCAGAATCGCCGCGTGCCTTCCGATTCGGCCAGTCCCGGCCGCCACAGCATCACACCTCAACCCCCCGCGCGTGGCAAGGACCAGCTCTGGGCCCCGAGCTCGCTGGTCACGCGGCTTGCAGACCTCTCGGTGGTGGGGGACGACGACGAAGACTGGAATCTCACAGCATGGATGACGTCCAAGTGTTGGGCTGGTTAGGAAAAGACTGGAAGGGTGATGACAGTTTGCAAAAAAAACACAAAACAAAAAAACAGTAGGCGAGATGACAGGGACTCGTGATGCCAGAAGATTTTTTCTTCCCGTTGTGTGTTTCTCTCCCTCTCTCTCTCCCCGTGTGGAGGTGGTTCCAGCTGCCAGGCGGGAACGGGGGCGGAGGGCACGCCACTCGCGGCAGAGATGGCCCGTGGCTGCAGGTGCACAGGCTTCCAGGTACCCCACGCCCTACACGGGCGCCTTCGCCGCTCAGGAGGCAACATGCAGACGAGCAGTGCTGGGTGTGCACCGCCGTCCTTATGTAACTACCCGTGCTGTGCTTTGAAGAGAGAATCCCCCGTGGGGGAATGAGGCAAAAAAATAGCAGCAGGGATCCAGGCCCTGGAAGCTCGTTTTTCCCACTTTCTCCCCTTAACCATTCGTACTCCGAACGTGCCAAGGGTTTCCCCGTCCCGTCTTCCCCCCAGCGGCCAGTCCGCATCTCTAGGAAGTTAACCCGGCTGCCCCCCCCCGAAGCGTGGCGCCCCCCCCCCCCCCCCCCCACTCCTGGTTTCACGGACCTCGATTCGTATCCCCCCCTTCTCTCACTCCGGGCCGAAGCAAGATCGAGAGGCGGCGGGAGGGACGGAGGGAGCCCACGGCTCCCCCAGCAGGGAGGCACGGAAGGGAACGGCGCGGGAGGGAATAGCGCGAGACGCCGTTACAGCCGCGGCCACCTAAGGGCGGCTGCGGGCCCTCGCCGCCGGCACCGAGCGCCACCCAGTGGCGTGATTCACGCGTGCCGTGTGGTCACTACAACGGCTGGGGCCAGATAGGAGTCAGGGGTCGAAATCTCCCCTCACCTCCCACCCACACACACTCACACTCTCTCCCTCTCTCTCTCTCCCTCCCTCTCCCCGGCTCCTGGCACCCTAACGAGCCAGATTCCTGACCAGGGCTTTTTTTTAAAACTGTAAATAAAAATTTTAAGAAGGTTTTGATCATCTGGAATCAACTATTGCTATTTATAACATTTTTCTCCTTCCACGCTTGGCAGGCGAAGAGATATTTGTGAGGACAAGGGGAAGGATTTTATCATCCGGGCGCGTTCCCCCGCTCGCCTCTCCACTCCCTCGAAGCGAGCCCAGGGGCTTCCAGATGTTCAGCGCCGTCCGGGGGCCTCCAGATGTTTGCACCGAACAAGGAGTTCCCTGAAAGTTTGCGGTTAGGGGGGGCTGTGTCGTCTTTTAATTCCTAAAAGCCCCCTGGCTGTGTCCCTTAGGTTTGTGGCTACCGGGCCTTGTAAAAGTCTTCACACCCTCGCACCTTTTTTTTTTTTTTTTTTTTCATTTTTTTTCTGCTTTCTAAAAAAAAAAAAAAAAAAACCTGCGAATGAAAGAGCGTTAAAGCGGGAGTTTGTTTCACTGGATCTGCGCCGCGTGCTCCTAGGGGTCATCGGAGAGGAGGGGGGGGGGTTCCGATCAGGGCCGGGCGTTACCTCCCCCGGGGCGCGCAGGTCTCGCAGTCTCCCGAGAGGAACTGGGGCTGCACGTTTATGAATGCGTGGAACAGGGAGGGGCTGGGAAGAGGGTGATGAGGCGGCGGGAAGCAAAAAACCCCCCCAAAAAGCAGAAAGCCCCAGAGGGATCCCCAATCGCGAAGGATAGGGGGGGGGCATGAACCAAGTCTTGTGGCAAGGCAATGGGTAGGGGTGGGGAGGGGAGGGATGGTGTAAAAAAAACCAGGGCCGGCTCAGCCTCAGCCTGTCCCCGATGTCCTGGAGCTCGTTGGCCAACCCTACTGCAGCAATCTTCTACGGACCAACGTCAAGAGAGGCCTATACAGTGGAGACAGAAGGAAGAAAGCTCGTTTGGGGGGGGGGGGGGGGGAGGGAGCCCTGACTCGCTCTTTAACGGGGAGATGGGCACGAGGGAGGGGGGTGCTAGCCTGCTGGGAGGGGTGGAAAAGAGAATTAACTTTGAAGGGCCACCAGTAGGGACAACATAGTCTCTTCTAACTCCAGCTGTTTGACGCTCCCAAAGACTTTTCCTCTTACTCAGGGTAGAGGTAGTAGATTACACGGTTCCTCTGGCTCCTCAGCCGGCAAGGGGGACTGTGTCGCTCGAGTAAGAAAGTCCCTTCCCCTTGCTCCAGCGTAATCTCCACCAACCTTCCCCCTGCTCGGTCGGTTACGTTCCAGACGTAG
Source organism: Rhinatrema bivittatum (assembly GCF_901001135.1). Classification (NCBI taxonomy): domain Eukaryota; kingdom Metazoa; phylum Chordata; class Amphibia; order Gymnophiona; family Rhinatrematidae; genus Rhinatrema; species Rhinatrema bivittatum. The sequence goes on from NC_042633.1 coordinate 38,801,688, forward strand.
TAAGTGGTGGCAGAAAAAGGCCAACCGGCCCGCCCGGTCCAGACTCTTTCCCCTTAAAACTCCAACTCTCCAGAGCAACACCCACTCACCCGCCCGCTATGTCCTCAACCCGGCCCTCCCGACGTTCCCGCCGCTGGCCTCCGCGTCTGTCCCAAGCGGTAGGACACTGCCCGCCACCCGCCACCGGGACACCATCGGGTCCTTCAACTCCCTTCGCAGGTGAAGACCGAACACCTTGGCTCCGGAGGGGGGGGGGCGGATTTCAGTGTCCTTTACAGGTCCTGAACTGGACAGGCCAAGGTGTTTCGCTGGGCTCGGTCCTTCGCAAGGCAACATCCGAAGTCCTCAGACCCCCTACGGACGCCGCATGGGCTGAAGATCGGCAACCCTCTGCCGCTTTCAGGGGAAGGATGAAACTCTGCAGTCTCTCTCTCTCTGCCCTAGAGTCCCCCGCTCCTCTTCCTGGAAAGAGCAAGGCTGCAGCTTTCTACGCTCCCTCTCCTGGCAGAAATCGGGTGCCCACGGATCTACCTCCCTCTGGGAAGGACTTGCCTTTTTCAATTTTCAGAAGGCAAAGGATTCTCATGACCAGGTCCCCAGGGGGGGGTGGGGGTAGGCTGAGTGAACATTTGGTCTGGCTTTGCAGCTCTTGGAGCACTTTAGGCATTATTATGTAATTGCTTTTATTCTGCAAGATGGCAGGAATTAATTGAGAGGGAGGGAGGGAGGGAGGGCTGCAGCATGGGCAGAGAAGCTCAGCCAATCAGGAGCCGGCAGTTAGCCCCCCCCCCCCCCCCCCCCCCCGGCATGCATGGCTCTTCCTGAGTGAATTCACCGTAGGGGTCTCCAGGGTGAGGCTTTGAAGGTTAGCAGTACATGTCAGCTATTAATATTTGCTTTCTGACCGGCTGCCACGTCTCTTGCCTTTCCGACTGGCTGTGTGGTTCAGAGCGCGGGGCTATCCTGCTGGCCACGGCGGCCACGTGGCAGCTCAAACCAGCCCCCTGGGTGCCCTGGTGACACTTGTGGTTGCTACCTCCGCGGCTTAAGCTGCGATCACGGTCACTGTGGCGGTGGCGGTTTTCGCGGGTTGCGAGGACCGGGCCCGTCGGCTCCGGTTGGGGAGTTTCGTCCGCTCCTGATCGCCAGACAGCCCCTGCTACGGTTGTAAGGTTGACGCCTACGACTGCCACAACACCATGACTGTGGCCCCGGGAGCAGCTCTGGCAGCTGCGGCGATTCTCCGACGGGGGGGGGGGGGGGGGGGGTGGCCGTGGCGCCGACGTGGTCGGCGGCCCCGTGGTTGTAACTTTGGTGGCCGTGAACGTCCCTACTAAGGTAGCTGTGATGTCCGTCCCCATTGGCTGCACTGGTGCTTCGGGTTCGGACCGAGCGACCACTAAGGGGGGGGGGGGGGATGATCACCTGTGACTACCGACCGGGCTCTCACGCGCACCACCTTGCTCCCCCAGGTGAAAAAGGTTTATTATGAATTCACAGAAACAATTAGAGAATGGGCGTGGCCGTAAATAGCACTAAGTGGCTGACTGCAAGTAATCGGATAACCAGAGCCATCACAAGAACGCAACTGTCTATAGGGAGCAAAGCATTCACTCCTTACAACAAGGGTTCGGGCCCGGGGGAATGGGTCGGCTCTGCCTGCTTCCGGAGGTCCCTGGCCGGAGGAGGTCCCATTTCTGACGGTTCTGGCCACTTTTATGCAGCCCCCGTGAATGTACCAGGGCGTCCCCTTCCCTCGGCCCGACTTTCAGGTTCTCACAAAGGTCAGCCACCTTTTTATTATTCCTGCAAACAGCAGCAACGTTATTCCTGTAAACAGCAGCAACGAGGTCCCATGATTGCAGGGGTCAGGGTCCGGGACCTTTCCTTGTTCCTCTTAAGCACTGGGCAGAGAGGCGCGTGTGTTATTTCTGTAAATATCAGCAGCTGTGACCGGAGGGGGTCACGACGCTGCACGACTCTGTGCAGGCTCTGCCTGTCTGTCTGTCTGTCCGTGACTCGGGGTTGAACAGCTCCAGCCCGCGTGATTAGAAGAGCCGTGGCGATCTGGGGGGGGGGGGGGCTACAGCTGGTGGGGCTGCCGTCGCCCCTTATTATCTCGTGCCAGTGGTTCCCCCTGGCGCGACACGGCCGGGGGAACCACTCGCGCTCTTCCCAGCCCCCACCACCACCAGCGACGGCAGAACGGGGGGTGGGGGTGGCCGCCTCGCAGGGGGGAAGGCGCCCGCAGGCGGCATCGGGAATCGTCGCGGAGAACACGCCTTGCGAAGAGGGCGCTCCGGTGCGTGGCTTGGGAGGCCAGCGGCACGCTGACGTCATCTTATAAACGGCGCGGGCGTGTGCGTACGCCGTCGGACGCCTGCCGATCCGACTTCTCTTTTGGGAGGGTGGGGGGGGAGTCGACCGGGAGAAGCCCGGGTCGGAACAGGTGCGTGGAAGTAGCGAGGATGCACGCGTGCATCCGTCAACTCCACGCATAGCCTGAGGGTTATCACGCGCGCGCTGCAATTATTTAACTCGGGAGAGCGTCACTAAAATATTTGCAGAAGTTGCACAGTTACAGACCTGGGCTTGCGTTCATTGGGGATGGAATCGGTTTGCATTTTATAAACTCTGTGGCTCCCACTGCGCAGTGCATGAAACCCGGGCGTAACGTCAGACGCACCGATTCATGCGCTACGAGCTGACTCAGTGCCACTACGGTAAAATGACCCTCGTTAGGTCCTTCACACGAGGAATACATTTCCCTCGCGGCCTCTGCAAGGGAAACAAAAGGAAAACGTAAACAGGAATTTGTGCCACAAAAAGAAAACAGCACGCAGGAGCCCTCCGAAACCAAAAGCATCACGCGACTTATGAGCCGATACTCGAGGACGGTGACTTTTAAACAGCCGCGTGGGCGAGCACCTGCGCGGTGCCTGGCGGTTGGCGCAAATGCGTGCGGCCATTTTACAGCGTAAGCGCGTATATGCGGGAAGGATTATAAAACCGGCTTATTATAAAGCCCTCCGGGAGGGCCGGATCACGCGGGCCGGAGGCCGGAGCTCCGGGTCACAGGGGGAGGGAAGGTGTCCCGGTCGGGCGCTCGGAGAGAGGCCTCCCTGCCTGGCAATTTGAGGGGGGGGGGTCGCCTCCTGAGATCCCTGCCCCTGCCTCCCCCACAGGCTTGTCCGAAACGAAGCCGTCCGGGAACCAGTGTTCCCCCGTCAGCTCCTCGCGCAAACGTCTGCACGCTGCCCCGGCACGCGAGAACCTTCACGCACATGAAAAATAATTGAGGGAACGCTGCCGGGAAACGAAACAGCGGATCCATCTGAGAAACCTTTGCCTACTCCATTATCCGTTGGAAACCAGAACTCAATTTCATCTCTGACGATGTCACCGGCACTGATCCTCTCCCGGAGCCAGCGTCCATTAAGCAAATTCCGGCGAGCCACATCCCGGGCCATATTATATTCTGCCTTCCCTCTCCGACCCCGCTCTGCTGACCTCATTACTGAGTGTAAGGTATTGATCGACGACGCCATCGCGCCGGAGGTTGATAGCTGACAACTGAAATCCCTTCCCCCTTTCCCATCCACCCCGTCATTGATCGTTCCTCGAGCATCTCTCGGCTTCCAGTTACCATTAATCCAATTCTCTTCTCCAGAGTTTACCCGAAATGCAGGCCAACCTAATCAGGCCACTGTGTCGCAGGCAGCGACGCCTAACTCAGAAAATGCACATCTTGCAAACCTTCCCAGTGGCCCCTGCGCCCTCTCCATTTTGCTGGAGTCTCCTTTGGCATTTTCAGCCCCTGCGCTCTCTGCATTTCTCAGGAGCCTCCTCTGGTATTTCCAGCCCCTGCGCTCTCTGCATTTCTCAGGAGTCTCCTTTGGCATTTTCAGCCCCTGCGCTCTCTGCATTTCTCAGGAGCCTCCTCTGGTATTTCCAGCCCCTGCGCTCTCTGCATTTCTCAGGAGTCTCCTTTGGCATTTTCAGCCCCTGCGCTCTCTGCATTTCTCAGGAGTCTCCTCTGGTATTTTCAGCTCCTGCGCTCTCTGCATTTCTCAGGAGCCTCCTCTGGTATTTTTCTGCGCTCTCTGTAAGATTCAGATACAGATTAAAGTCAGGCAGTAAACAACCCTAGGACTGGGTTCTGCTTTTGCACTCAGGGCCAGAACCGGGAGTAGGAGCTGGAAATGCAGAGCAGGCTGTGAGGCGGTGCTGAGGCTCCTGCTTCCTGGAAATGTGCTAATTGCTCACTACACAAGCTCCCAGTTGATGAATTTGGCTCTGGATGACAGAGGCTTTACCTCGGCAATGACTCTGCTCACATCACATGCAAAGCAAGAAGATTTTGTTATAATTTCTTCTTCCCCTCCACCACTTTCCTGTGTACAAAGATGAAAGACTGTTCCCACACTTAGGAATCCTGGGAGGGATGGGCCGGTCAGGGTCTGGGACGCTGTGTCTGTAGGGTAAGGTGTCTGGGAGGGATGGGATGGTTGGGGTCTGGGTCGCTGTATTTATTTTATTTAACATTTTTCTATACCGAACTTCATGACAAGCTTCATATCAGGCCGGTTTACATCAAACGTAGGGGTTAACTTAACAGAACCATATAACAAGAAGGCCGAGGCGCAGATACAAATAACATGGAGAATAAACTTGGGGGCTAGGGTAGCCAGGAAAGAAAGGACAGAAAAAACTGGAGAATGAACACGAATGAATATACAATGGCTGGGTCGGACATTTAGTCTATTGGGCTATATGAAAGAAACTGTTGCAATGTTAGGCTTGAGGGAAGGCTTGGACGAAAAGCCAAGTCTTGAGTTTTTTTCGGAAGGTAGTCAGGCAGGGTTCCAGTCTTAGATCAGTGGGCAGGTTGTTCCAGATGATGGGGCCAACTGTGGAGAATGCTCGTTCTTTCGTGGAGGTTAGACGGGTGGATTTAATTGGGGGAACTTGAAGGGTTCCTTTGTGTGCCGCTCTGATGGGTCTTGCAGATGTGTATAGTTTGAGAGGGAACCGAAGGTCTAAAGGAAGTTGGTTGTGTATGGATTTGTGGATAATGGTGAGTGCTTTGTGCAAGATTCTGTATTTAATAGGTAACCAGTGTAAGTTTCTAAGTATAGGGGTGATGTGAGTTCTCCGGTTAGTGTTGGTTAATATCCTGGCTGCTGAGTTCTGGAGCATCTGTAGTAGTCTAGTGGCAGAGATCGGGAGTCCTAAGAGGAGAGCGTTGCAGTAGTCGGTTTGGAAAATATTGTTGACTGGAGGACCGTTCTGAAGTCCTGGAGATGGAGGAGGGGTTTGAGTCTTTTCATAACTTGTAGCTTAAAGAAACAATCCTTCGTAATATTGTTGATTGATTTTTTTAGCTTTAAATGGTTGTCAATGGTGACTCCTAAATCTCTGACTTGAGTGGTCTGAGGAGTAGAGGTTGTCTGATCATGGCTGGTAGAATGGTCGGAGGAGATGAGAAGAATTTCCGTTTTGGCTGCATTGAGGACCAGGTTCAGGCTGGTGAGTAGGTGGTTGATGGACGTGAGGCAGCTCCCAGAAGGAGAGCGTCTTTGGAAGGGATTCTTTTATAGGGTAACTGTAGGGTCTGTATCTGTAGGGTAACGCTCTTAGGAGGCATGGACGTGCCTGGGAGGGACGGGCTGGTTGGGGTCTGGGTCGCTGTATCTGTAGGGTAACGTTCCTGGGAGGGACAGGATGGTGGGAGGTCTGGGTCGCTGTATCTGTAGGGTAACGTTCCTGGGAGGGACGGGATGGTGGGGGGGGGGGGGGGGGGGGTCTGGGTCACTGTATCTGTAGGGTAACGTTCCTGGGAGGGACAGGATGGTGGGAGGTCTGGGTCGCTGTATCTGTAGGGTAACGTTCCTGGGAGGGACGGGATGGTGGGGGGGTGGGGGGGGGGGGGGGGGGGTCTGGGTCGCTGTATCTGTAGGGTAACGTTCCTGGGAGGGATGGGATGGTTGGGGTCTGGGTCACTGTATCTGTAGGGTAACGTTCCTGGGAGGGACGGGATGGTGGGAGGTCTGGGTCACTGTATCTGTAGGGTAACGTTCCTGGGAGGGACGGGATGGTGGGGGGGGGGGGGTCTGGGTCGCTGTATCTGTAGGGTAACGTTCCTGGGAGGGACGGGATGGTGGGGGGGGGGGGTCTGGGTCGCTGTATCTGTAGGGTAACGTTCCTGGGAGGGATGGGATGGAGGGGGGGGGGTCTGGGTCGCTGTATCTGTAGGGTAACGTTCCTGGGAGGGACGGGATGGTGGGGGGGGGGGGGGGGGGGGGGGTCTGGGTCGCTGTATCTGTAGGGTAACGTTCCTGGGAGGGACGGGATGGTTGGGGTCTGGGTCACTGTATCTGTAGGGTAACGTTCCTGGGAGGGACGGGATGGTGGTGGGGGGGGGGTCTGGGTCGCTGTATCTGTAGGGTAACGTTCCTGGGAGGGACGGGATGGTGGGGGGGGGGGGGGGGTCTGGGTCGCTGTATCTGTAGGGTAACGTTCCTGGGAGGCACGGGATGGTGGGGGGTCTGGGTCACTGTATCTGTAGGGTAACGTTCCTGGGAGGGATGGGATGGAGGGGGGTCTGAGGCTCTGTGCACTAAGGTCACAGACGCACACACAGCTACGGGAATGGATCAGATGTTGGCCTCGCTGTCCCTGTTGGTTCTGACAACATGAGCGGGTTGGGTTTTCCTTGTCATCTCTCCCCTGGGACAGGGGGAGAAGGCGTCATGTGTCCTCTTGTAAGAAGACCTTTGCTTGCCGTGGTGAAAAGGTCACTGGTGGTGGTGGGGGGGGGGGGAGCGTTGATGGGGGTCTGAGGGGGGGGGGGTAGCGTTGATGGGGGTGTGCGGAGGCCGGGTCTTCACACACCCGCCCCGGGAACGTGGAGAGCCAGGGAGAGGAGTGATGGAGAGACAGGGGTGGGGCGGTGGGGAAGAAAGAGAGCGCTGGAAAGGTAAATCCCCCCCCCCTCCCGGCGTCACTCGGGTGTCTGCTTTTTCTCTGGGATAAGAAGGCCACTGCCTCCTGGGCTCTGCTCTTCTTCTTCTTCTTCTTCTTCCCGGCATCTGTGAGGTAATTTCCTGAGCCCCCGGGGCTTGTGAAAGTCTGTTCCTGTCTGCCGCGATCCAGGGCCTCGGGGGGGGGGGGGGGGGGGGGGGGTTTGAGTAAGAGAAGCTCTGAGCGATGGAGACGCCCCGAGGCCGAGAGCCCTGTTGTGCGATTTCTCAAGTCCCCCCCTTCCCACTCTGTCCCCTTCTCCTGTGTTAACCGTCAGGACCCGGAGGGGATGCAGGGGAAGCCATCCTCCCCCTGCCCCCCCCCCCCTCCACTTCGGTCATCTATCAGGTGTGAAATGCATCCCCCTCCCCCCTCCCCACCCCTCCCTGACAGCCGAGGCCCATGCACGCCGTCAGGGAAGCCAAATATGGGCTTGGGTGAGAAAAACACTTTGCAAAATCCTTTTTCCTTCAAAACACGGCCGTTCTTTCATTATTAATGACTAAATTATCCGCGGCCTCTGGCTATGTAAGCAAGGGTGGGGGGCAATGCTGGCTGTCACTGGTGAGTGAGGAACTGGGATGAAATTGTGTGCACGCTCTAGGAAAAGAAGAAGAGGGGACACACTCTCTCTCTCTCACACACACACACACACAGCAGTGCACTATTACCCGGGGGGGGGGGAGAGGCTGAGGGCGATGCTGGCTGTCACTGGTGAGTGAGGAACAGGGATGAAATTGTGTGCACGCTCTAGGAAAAGAAGAAGAGGGGACACACACTCTCTCTCTCACACACACACACACAGCAGTGCACTATTACCCGGGGGGGGGGGGGGGGGGGGAGAGGCTGGGGGCGATGCTGGCTCTCACTGGTGAGTGAGGAACAGGGATGAAATTGTGTGCACGCTCTAGGAAAAGAAGAAGAGGGGACACACTCTCTCTCACACACACACACACACAGCAGTGCACTATTACCGGGGGGGGGGGGGGAGGGAGGGGGTCACACTCCCAGCCTGCGAGCACGACGGGACACATGCACGCGCTGGGGGGCTACCGAGGTCTCGAGAAGCTGAATCCGACGGTGGGATTGGGGAACCAGCGGGCCCCGTTTTACGTCCTAGCGCAAAACCACCGTCTCCGGGCCCCTCTCTCGTGTCCCCCCACCCGCATGGACGAACTTTGTAGCTCCAATCTCTTCAAGAAAGGCTGAAAACTACCCCCCTCCCCAGATACCCCCATGATCCTGGAGCCCCCTTTTACGGGGACTCGGCCTGCCCTCTACCCTGCAAAATGTCCTGGTCTTTCCACCTTGCGGCGTTCGTATCCGTTCCGCGCGGTTTCGTCGTTGAATCGTTTCAGTAGAAAGAGAGACTGCGCCCCCCCCCCCCCCACCCGGGAGGGCTCTGAAGAGCCACACATGGCTTCCAGACTCTGGCGTGGAGTCACGCCGTTCCGAGGAAAGGGAACGGAAGTTGTTTGGGCTTTTGGTTGGGGGGGGAGGGGGGAGAGAGGGAACGATGGAAATCAATCGCCGTTCGGTTCCTATTTTCCTACGGCGGGAACGCGCTCGGTCCGGGGGCCGTAACGTTGGTCTGCGCAGCCGATGAGAGAGACCGTGTGCACCTTGGGGTGGGGGGGTGTCTTCATCCTTCCCCCCCCCCCTACCTCACCCCACCCCACCCCCGTCCCACAGCAGCCAGATTTCAGGAGTTGAAAGCGTTGCGCAGCTCCGGAGCCGGTTTCCCAGAAACCCGAGGCGCCGTGTTTGTCCTTCTGAAAGTGATAAATGAGGGCCCTAGCAGACCATTTATCCTTCCCCGCTGGAAATAAACCCTGGCCGCCTGCAGCCTTCTCTTGAAGTGACTGCCACGGGGGAAACTGATGCTTGGGTCCCGCTCCAAGTATTTGGGTTGCTCAAGACTCTTTCGCTTCTCCTGTTCCAGTTTAACTATTTTGGTTCCCCCCCCCCTACCCTCCTGGTGTTCCTGTTTAATTATTTGGCATCTCATGTCTTTCACTTCCCTCCCCCCCCCTTATGTGAAGTTTCCTATGGGGCAGGGACGTCCGGGGGGGGGGGGGGGCACAACACCGACACTTTCTTGGCTGTTTTTATCCCGGGACGGTTTGGCCCTGATCGACGTGGCCCAGGTCCAACCTAAGTGCCTAAGGAACACCAGATCCTACCTTCCTCCCCACCACCCCCTTCCTCTTTTTTTTTTTAAAACCTCCAGGCCCCCACCACGTGCAGAACCCAAGCCAGAGCAGTCCGGTCCAACTTATATAAATATAATCTCCCTTTCACCTTCTGCTGGGGTTACTGCATATTTACAGCCCCGAGGAAGCGAAGAAAACCTACAGCACGGGGCCTCGACGGCGCAAGGGAACAGCCGGGGCTGGCGTCCGGACCGGGGTGGGGAGGGGGGGGGGGGGCCTAGCACTCGGAGCCCTGGGCCGAGAACCCAGGGAAGCTCAGGGTTCAAATCCCCCAGCCCGTGACCTTGGGGCATGTCGCTTCACCCTCCGTCGCCTCAGCTACAAAAACTTAGGTCGGGAGCCCTCCGGGGACCAGGGGAAATTAAAAACCAGACCCCCTTCTGTGACCCTCCCTCCCCTCCCCAGGGCTGGAGTTCAGAATCCCTGCCCCCCCCCCCCTCCAATACACCATAATCCATCTCAACTCCCCCAGGTCCTATCCAACCCAACCCAAAAACAGTCTACTCTAAGGCGACTCAAGCTCTGCTAGCTCAACCCAACCTGCCGTAATCCATCCCAACCCCAACGCCCTACCCTAATCCCCCATCCCCCAATGTCCCAATGTCCAACTCAACCCATTGCATCCCTCTATGTATTCTACCATGGTCATGTACTCATTTATTTCCTGGATCAGTAAAAGCACCCTACATGGACCCCAGCGCAGTCTGCTTACGCATAATAACATAAAACTATGTATGTATATATATATATATATAAATATTATATATAATCACTCACAAACAATCAGGCAAAAAAAAAAAAATCAACGCATCTAGCTCCCTGTAATCCACAAATATCATAAAAATAGGTAAACCTTAGCACCAAAAATGTTGATTCTGGAAATAGAAGAATAATATCATCGAGCCCTTTGCAGGAAACAAACAAGTTTCTGATCTGTAAAGGCAGGCTTGTACTCTCTCCCATGTTAGGCTAGACAAAAAAAAACCAAACAAAAAGATTGTCCTGATTATAAACTTTTGGAAAAAAATCATAAACAGCAGACCAAGGGGAGCCAGAGGAGGCAGCAGCAGCCTCCTGCACAGAGCAATGGTCTGATGGGGGCTGAGGAGGGGGTAAGGAGACAGGGCGACGGTGGCCAAGTGAGCAAGTGGCGGAGGAGAGAGAGAGGAGGCAGAAAAAGTGGTGATGGAGGGAGAGAAAATAGAAGGGAGATGGCGCGAGGGAGGGAGGGCACTGGGGAGAAAGACATATTCGTATTTGTCTAATAATTTTTCAGAGGCTGGGGGGCCAATCTTACATTTAAGGCCATCCTATATTCCGGCTCGTAAGGTAATTCAGCTCAACTCAACCCAACCCAACCCAACCACATATAGTCTAAGGATCTATCCCAGGCCAACCCAATGCACCCTGATTCAACTCAACTCATCGCAGCCCCGCCTAAGAATATTATAACCCAATACATCTTAGTTCAACTCTGCTCGACTCAACCCAACCCAATCCATCCACTCACTACAAAATTCAATCCCGTTCAACTCCAGACGTCGGGCCTGATTTTTCTCCATCTAAAACGCCAACGGTGAAGCCATTTCACGCTTCTGTGTTGGAGATCTGCTTTCTTACCACCCAAAGAGGCGGAATACGGGCAACAAATGTAACCGCGCCACCCGGCTTCCGCAGAAGCAAAACGCGTTTAATGGGGGAGTGGCCGCGTTAACGAGAGCACCCTCGGGCCAAACGCAAATCAGCAGCTCCCAGCTTAGCGCCCGTGTTTTACTCGCGGTGGGACGCGCAATTAGCAGCGGTCCGATGCGGGAAGGAGGTTCGCCCGTCTATAACGGGCATACCGGATAGCGCCCGTCGCATTTTAAACTGCATGCAAAACGAAGGCATTGGCTATTACCACCCGATGCAGGAAAGCGCACTCAAAGGCTGGGTGCCCATCATGCATTTTTTTTTTAATGCCAGACGTTTAACTCCAGCCCTGGAGCTGGAGCAAAGTTTTCTCACAGTCAATGGCTCACGAGAAACATAAAAAAATTGTGCTCCTCTGGGTTGTGATAAATGTGCCCCTTGTAGGGTAGGGTTGTATAGAGAGATCAGTAGAAGATTTAGTTGTTAGAATGAAAAACAAAAAATGTATGTAGGGATTAGTGACGCGGAGCTAAAGAACACCTTAAAAACTGAGAGTTATTCCTTTGCTTACGGTAAACAGGCACTGCAGATTTCCGTAACTTCATGGAAGCCATGAACCTTTGCTGGGATCTTACAATTTAGACGCCTCTGCGCCTGATGCAATAAACATTCCAGCACCAGAAATGCACATTTTTTTTTTCCTTAGCGCGCGCCCTTACTGTACACCGCTCCACTTTCCCTCTCGTTTTAAATATCGCATCGGGTTCGCAGGGGGGAGGCGGACGCGCACGCGCGTTACGAAAGCAGGCTCGTTTTTTCGGGCACGCGCGTCCTATGGCGACGGGCCTGGGCTGTTAGAACGGAGAAAGCCCGTTCCTGGCGTGGCAAGGAATTGAATTTCCGCGCCCCCCTCCCCCTCGTCCACAAAATGCCCCCCCTAAATCCGCCTCCTCCCCGTTCGCGAGGCACGAGACGACGCGTGGAACGTGTTTTCACCGACCGCTCAGTACACAAATGTCGTCAGCGCATGAAATGACCCCGATTCAGGTCCTGGCAAACAAGCTGTGAACTAATGGGTACAGCTCGCCTGGATTTCCAGTCACGCGCGGGGCGCTCCGGGAGGAACTGAACAGCGGGCATCAGCGAGAACTGAAGTGTGTTTACCGTGCCACGGTGTTTCCAGGAATCCCTGCCTGTTTGTTTTTCATGCACTGGTTTGGGGTTTTGTTTTTTTTTTTCTGCTGCACAGGGAACGGCGGGCAGAACTCGAGAGAGTTTTATTCCTCGCAGCCGGGAGAGCTGCGTCACCCTCGCCCTCCGGCTCTTCCTCCCCGTCTCTGGGGTTCAGGATATCGAGATTTTTGAACGTGGGTGGGTAACGCAATTCCATAGGGAGGCTGATCTCATAGCTCTGTGTGCGTTGGGGTGAAGCCTGCGTGTAGGTTTTTTCAACCCACCCCCTCCAGCCTTACCAGGCCAAAATTAGGCGAAAAAGCTCGCTTTGAAAATTCGCGGGCGAGGGACCCGCAGGCGTAGTCAGGCGATTCCGCAGCCGCCCTAACGCGCGAGCAGACTATCGTAACTGTCCGTGCGCCGCGCTGCGAGGCGGCTTAGTGAGAATGACCCCCATAGTGCTTACAAAAAAAAAAAATAAGAGAACACATGCAAACTAATAATAACAGTAAAACACCACTGCAAATCGTTAAGAAAAATTCTCCTGTTTCTCTCTCTCTCGGCCTTTTAAGTCTTCTTGGCGATGGGCTTCTTCACAGAGACGTGAGGGCCCTCTCCAGGAAACAGAAGAACAAGCCATACCGGGTCAGACCGAGGGTCCATCAAGCCCTGTGTATCCTGTTTCCAACAGTGGCCAAGCCAGGTCGCAGGTATCCAGCAGGATCTCAAGGGGGTAGAGAGACTGCACGCTGCTTATCTCATCAAGAAGCAGCGGATTTCTGCAACTCTACCTTGATAAGGGTTAATGGACTTTTCCTCCAGGAACTTGTCCAAAGTTGGTTTTTTTTTTAAACAGCTTTCACCACATCCTCTGACAGATCTGCCCAGGGGAGCTTCAAAGCTTAATTGTGCATTAAGTGAAAAATAATTTTCTACAATTTGATTCGAATGTGCTACTTACTAACTTCACGGGGAATCCCCTAGCACCTTTGCATTTTTTTTTTTTTTGGAAAGAGTAAACAACCCATTTATATTTACCCATTCTATTCCACTCATAATTTCATAGACCCCTACGATCTCCCTCCTCAGCCCTAACCTCTTCAGCCTTTCCTCATAGGGGAGCCGTTCCATCCCCTTTTATCATTTTGGTCGCCCTTCTCTGTACCTTCTCCAGCGCAACTTTTTATCTTTTCTTGAGATGCGGCGGCCAGAGCTGCACTTCAAGTCCCCTCCCATCCTTATCTCTCTTTGCCTCCTGTCGGGGGGGTCACTGCCAGCTCCTTCGGAGAGCGGCCCTTGCCTCACCCCGCTGCACGACTTCCACTGATCAGCCCTTGTACGACCCTCTCCCCTGCCCCCGGACAGATCCGTCTGCGCTGTGCTTCTCCAGTACCGCGCGCGCTGAGCCCCAGGTTTTGCCAGCCCTGACGGACAAATGATTAAACTGGGGGGGGGGGGGGGTGTTTATTTTCAGAAAGGCAATGACCGGGGGCAGAACGCATTCTGCGTTCAGGGCATTCGGCTTCTTCCTGTGACAGCAGGGGGTCAGATCGGGGGGGCCAGCCTGTAAAGCAGCAAGACTTGGACAACGGGGGCTTCTACCTGACCCGGGGACCCATCACGGGTCTTGCCCACCCCTGCAGCTGTGGACCTCCAGGAAGCGTGGGTGGGGGGTCACTAAAAATTCACAGACGACATGGGGGGCCAAGAGCAGAGCGCGTCCGGGTTGGCCGTGACCCTCGCTGGACCGCCTCCCGTTGAGAGTCAGAAAGCCTTCGAGGTAACCCGGAGCGAGGCGACCGCTCCGCGAGCGCGTCTAGTCCTGCCCCCGTGTCCTTCCCGGCCCCTTTCTCCCCCTCTTTGACGCCGCTCGCGATCAGAACCGTCCCGTCCCCCTTCTTCTCCCGCACCGGGACCGGAGAGTAAGCTCAGGCCTCTTTTGAGGGACCCCGCTCCGACGTCGGCGGGATCGCCGTAAACTCTTGAGCGGCGCGAGGAGCGGACGCAGTCGTTTCAGAGTGTGGGAAAGAGGGAATGGCCTCGTAAGTTGCGACTCCCCGCTGTTTACAGAGGAGACTCTTGCCAGGAGTAATCCGGCCATGAGAGAATCTCGCTCTGCGTGCGTCTGTAATCCAAACATCTTTTTTTTTCCCTGCCCCTCTCTCTCTCTCTCTCTCTCTCTGCTCTGGCCAAATGAAGCGGGACTTGTTCACGCTGGAAAATAAGCTTTAGGAGACAAAGCAAAACCTCTCTTACCCCAAAGGGGAGAGTGGGGCGAGGAGGGAGGAGCCAACTTTTCTGGACAAGTTCGCCGTAGGCCCCCGGCGTTGAGGAAAACAAAACGGTGAACGTAGCAAGAAGTGGGGAGGGACGCACGGAAACCAAAAATTAATTCCTAAGGCAACAAGGAAGGGATTCACCTAAGCCAAGAACGGCGTCACAGATTCTCCATTCAACTTGCATATATTCTGGGTTCGGGCTGCATTTATCCTCTCTCGCCACCCCCACCCCCCCCCCCTTCAGGCTGTAAACTTTTAACCTGGATGGATCTGAATTTTCCAGCCATTCTAGGAATGGCCCCGTGGGGGTGGCAGGCTCAAGCCGGTCCCGGGACCAGCACCCATGAACGGATTTCGGAAGAGGGTGGCGCTCTCGTGGTATCCCGTGAGTGCTTCCCGTGGGGACGCGACGTCCTCCAGTTGGTGTTGATTTTATCCGTCTTATGAATGGCGGCCGTAAGACTGTGACACTATCCAGGAGGTGTTAATTTTAGCCCAGCTTATATGAGTGGTTCCCTGTAGGATGTTGACATTCTCCAGAGGTCGGTAATTTCGCAGCACCCACGATTGGGTTTTCTTAGCATGTTCTCCAGAGGTTGGCGTTTTCATGCTACTACCCATGAGGGGTTCCCGTAGGACTGTAACATTCTCCAGAAGTTGCTAATTTTAACCAGCTCATGAGTGGTTCCCGTAGGACGGTGTAGTTCTCCGGAACTTGCTAATTTTATCGAACCCATCCATGGTTCCTATTGGGAGTGTGTTGTTCTCCAGAGATTGGCGTTTTCATAGTACCATTGAGCACCAGTCTGTAAGTGTTGGTGTTTGAGGTAGTTGTGGGTGGATCCTTGGATAGGTGGCAGATGACCACACCCCCAGGGGAAGATCCCGAAAGGGACCACCGGTCAGGCTCAGAGTATGGAGACAGACACACACTAGTTCTTTTATTAGACAGTTTATTGAACCACCAGAGGTGGCAGTAGTGAGCTGGAAGCGCCCGGCTGGGCTGAGGTCCCTCAGGTACTGGAACAGCGATCCCTGGATAACTGAGCTCCAGAGAAACTGAATATAGTGAGTAGGCAGGGGATGCAGAGTTCAGGAACAGACCCTTGATGGTAACACTCACACAATAGTCTCTAGAAGTAGTCCAGGTGTTGGAATGAGTTAGTCCCTCGAGGAGCAAGTACCTGGTTCCAGGGAAAGCTCTGACAGAGAGATGGTCACTCACTGGTGTAGTAGGCAGCAATGACTTCCAGGCAGAATAAGTATTCAGCAACCAGACAGGGACCATGGGCCCTCGAGGAGCGAGTGCCAGTTCCTGACTGTGACCTGAAAAACAAAGGAGAGAGCGAGGCCCCCGAGGAGCGGGTACCCCTGGTAAAGTCCGAGGAGGCAGAGCAGCTTAGGTAGCGTAACCCCTTGCTAACTCGATTAGTTAGCGATTTCTGAGACCTTATCTATCCGGTACGGATGACGTCATCTCAGGAGGAAGCCCCTGAGGTTCGAGCCACTGCTGGTACATCAGTCGAGGCCGCGCCACACGCGCACCCTTAGGCTCTTGTGAATCATGGCGGATTGCAGCGTCGAGCCGCTCCGGGGACGCCGGGAGAAGTCATCAGAATGACGCCGCGGCAGCCAACCTTCCACTTCAGCAAGAGGGAGTCGCCGAGGAGGTCGGAGTGGAGACGTCGGGCAGCAACGGTCGCAACAGTAGGACTGTAACATTCTCCAGAGGTTGCTAATTTTATGCAACTCATGAGTGGTTCCCTTCGAACTGAGCGTCGTTGGCGGTTTTAGGGTAACCCAATGGCGGTTCCCGTACGACGGCGTCCTCCAGAAGCTGGCCACAAACTCTGGCGAGCTCGGAAGCTGAATTCACCCCTAGTTGATGTCATGCAGCCTCACGTCAAGTGACCACCTTTCTGCCTAGACGCACGTGGGGTGTTAACAAGCGTCTGCATGAGCTTGGGCTGAGCGAGCGTGCAGTGTCACGAGTCTGTGCGTGAGGACACGCTGGGGGTGGGCGGGCGAGGCTGCAAGCCTGTGGCTCTTATAGACCCGTATCCTAAAAAGGGGGGGGGAAAAAAAAGCTCCAGAAATATATCTACAGTCTATCTATCTCAACAGTTCTTATTGGGTTATGTCCCGGAGAGGTAACAGCTTCCTACCCCCAGAGTCTGTGGCAAGGGTAAGGGACAGGGATGAGCTTGGCACCTCCTTCTCCCCTCATATCGCTGCCCGGATCTGAATATTTCACATTCCTTACCCCTGACCTCTCCTCCTGTCGTGTACAACATCTCTCGAGTTATGCGCAGCGCCGTCAGAGTCGGTTCAGTGGGGGCGGCGGAAGAGATTTCTCTCAAGAGCTGCCAAAACAAGGGGGTGGATTGCTTTGGGGAGGAGGGGGGGGGGGGGGAGCTGGGAGGTAGGCGCAGGAAAGATTTCAGCCCTCCGAGTCATTCTTTATCTATAAATAGGAGAAAGGTTTCCGGATCCAGAGCCGTAGGAAACACAAAAGGCCCGCTGGTTCCACTTGCTGACGGGTTGATCCCGTCTGCAGGGAGAAAAGGCACGGGGGGGGGAGCTCTATGGGTGATGCGGAGCCAGAGCAAGTAGTAAACCCTGCCACGGGCATAAACGAGAGTCAGGAAAAGGAGGCAGTTACATTTCCCCCCCCCCCCCCCCCACTTTCATTAAATAAGTACAGCTTAGTGGTAGAAAGAGAGGAGAAGCCTGAGGGTGGGGGGCATCGGTTACTATGATGGCTCAGAGGATCGGATCAATAGCAGAGGTCTCTCAGCCACCTGTGCTCCCGCCCTCAGCCTCTGACCAATAGAAGAGCTCTCCTAACCCCTGTGCTCCCTCCCACAGCCTCTGACCAAAGGGAGAGCTCTCTCAGCCACCTATGCTCCCTCCCGCAACCTCTGACCAACGGTAGAGCTCTCTCAGCCACCTATGCTCCCTCCCGCAACCTCTGACCAATAGCAGGGCTCTCCCGGCTGCCTGTGCTCCCTCCCGCAACCTCTGACCAACGGTAGAGCTCTCTCAGCCACCTATGCTCCCTCCCGCAACCTCTGACCAATAGCAGGGCTCTCCCGGCTGCCTGTGCTCCCTCCCACAGCCTCTGACCAACGGTAGAGCTCTCTCAGCCACCTATGCTCCCTCCCGCAACCTCTGACCAATAGCAGGGCTCTCCCGGCTGCCTGTGCTCCCTCCCGCAACCTCTGACCAATAGCAGAGCTCTCTCAGCTACCTGTGCTCCCTTCCGCAACCTCTGACCAATAGCAGAGCTCTCCCGGCTGCCTGTGCTCCCTCCCACAGCCTCTGACCAATAGAAGAGCTCTCTCAGTCACCTGTGCTTCCTCTCGCAACCTCTGACCAATAGAAGAGCTCTCCCAACTGCCTGTGCTCCCTCCCGCAACCTCTGACCAATAGCAGAGCTCTCCCAGCTGCCTGTGCTCCCTCCCACAGCCTCTGACCAATAGAAGAGCTCTCTCAGCCACCTGTGCTTCCTCTCGCAACCTCTGACCAATAGAAGAGCTCTCCCAACTGCCTGTGCTCCCTCCCGCAACCTCTGACCAATAGCAGAGCTCTCTCAGCCACCTGTGCTCTCTCTCGCAACCTCTGACCAATGGCAGAGCTCTCCCGGCTGCCTGTGCTCCCTCCCGTAATCTCTGACCAATGGCAGAGCTCTCCCAGCTGCCTGTGCTCCCTCCCGTAATCTCTGACCAATAGCAGAGCTCTCTCAGCCACCTGTGCTCTCTCTCGCAACCTCTGACCAATGGCAGAGCTCTCCCGGCTGCCTGTGCTCCCTCCCGTAATCTCTGACCAATGGCAGAGCTCTCCCGGCTGCCTGTGCTCCCTCCCGTAATCTCTGACCAATGGCAGAACTCTCCCAGCTGCCTGTGCTCCCGCTTATAGCCTCTGACCAATAGAAGAGCTCTCTCAGCCACCTGTGCTCCCTCCCGCAACCTCTGACCAATAGCAGAGCTCTCTCAGCCACCTGTGCTCCCTCCCGCAACGACGAAGCATAGATATCTTTTTCAAGTGTGGGAATGCCTTGTCCAGCTGCTGCTACTCCACCCTCCCCTTCCCCCTCTCCCCCATGCATCTGGACAGCCACCAAGGTCTTGGAAAGGACGGCTGCATCGCCATTAACTTTGACGTTCTGTCAGCGTAGCTAAAACATAGATTTTGTAAAGTAAACTCAGAGACGTGTGAACGGAGCGATTCCCCCAGACCCCACAGCCCCGTGCGCCGGCATCAAAGGGAACGGAGGGGGTGTCGCCGGCCGAGCGCGTGTAAACAGGCCCTGAGAGGGTGCGTGATCCCTGTCCGAGAGCGCTCACTGTTGCAGCTGCCGCTTGGACGGCGGACAAGCAACCCTGGGTAACGCGCGGGCCCGCGCCGGACGCCGACGGTGGAGTCTGGCGCGCCGCCGACGCCAGAAGGGAGCCAGCGAGATCTGGGAATAATCCTCTTTCATTTGAACCGGAACGCGAAAATAGCCGCACGATTTCTTCCTATGGAAACCCGTGCAGCCACCTCCTGGCGTGCTGAACAGGCAGGATTGAGGCTACACGCGAGGGGGAGGGGGGGGGGGGGGTCAGCAGGGGGTGCAGGGCAGGAATGGGGTGCATTGGCGGAGCTCGTTGTGGATCTCACGCCAGCGCCACGAAAAGATTTTCTCGCATGTTTGAACGCTCTCAGGCCGGGCCTTGGCTCTCCCCTACCACAGACCCCCCCCCCCCCCCCCCCCAGCATGGCCACCCTCCCTTCCTCGCCTGATAAGAGCTTTCGATGTGGCGGTCACTGCCGACCCGTAGGGCATCCCATGGTGGGGGAGAGGGGCCCGAGGTATTACCCTGTGCCTGCACTTACAGAGCTTCCAAAAGGAAACGTTCAGAGATGAAGACTTTTGTCCGTCTTCCTACACGTTCACGTTGGCTGGCGGGACCTGCAACGGCCTCCCCCCACCCCCCAACTCAGCAGGAGGACTCTTTTTTTTTTTTTCCTCGTCCTTAGACCAGACTCTTTCTGACTCATGGCTTCCTCTAACTGCTCCGGTGCCGTTGTGGGATCTGGAAAAGTAGCCCCCGCCGCTGGGAGTTTTGGTTTATTTGAGGTTTTTAAGCTGATGCTTTCTTTGGCCTCTTACTGGAATGGAGGAAAAGTAAATAAACGGAGGAAAGACAGAAAGGTTTGGGGAGGAGAGGGAGAGAGAGCGCAAGGAACAAGGGTGGGGAAAGAGAGGCAATTTATGGTGAGTCAAAGAGAGAGCCCTTGAGGATGAAGGGGAGTTCAGTCCTTGGGTGACTCCCAAGATCGAAGGTCAAGGCAACTCTTTCGCCACCACTTGGGCGTACGTTGTTTCTCTTCTCTCCCCCCCCCCCCATGGCCCAGGCGAGCTTTTCGTCTCACCTTCGCCCTTCTCCCCTGCTGCTCCGAGAGAAGAATTTACCAGCGCTTAGGTGACTAGGACTCGTTTCTCTTGCACGGAAGGTGAACCTGAGACCAGGGGGAAACTTTCGGCTTTTTCCACATGGGTTTTGTTCTCCAAATCTAAAGGCTGGCGGGGGGGGGGGGGGGGGCACAGTGTCTCATAAGGAGAGACAGAGCAGAGTTGGAGAAGGAGAGATATGGGAAGGGTCCTGTCACAAACACGGGGGGGGGGGGGGGGGTTGTCTCTTCCTTCACTGTAATGGCTCATGTCAAGATCCTGGAGCCTCCTCTTCCACTGCTACAGACCGTCTTCCCTTCAAGGGGCCCTATCACTGCACCTGGAGCCTTCTTTTCTGGCTGCAAAGATCTCCGTTCATGGACCCTGGAGTCCTTCTCTCTCTCTCTCGTCTGTTAGTTGTTGCTTGTTGTTGGAGACAGAGCTGCAGACTCCACCCCATGTTTTTTTGGCACACGGATAACATTTCCTTGTTTGTGTCTTGACAGGGCTGTGCTGTGTACTGGTACAGGACACACAAACCTTTATTACACTTAATGGGCCTGCAATGGCTGGAGGCCCACATGAACTGCAGTCAGCCAAGGGCGTGGGGCCTAGGTAATTATGTCATTACCAGGAAAACGGCTACAGGGGCTGCAAGAAGCAAGGAGTGAAAGAGCAAATCACTTCTCCCGTTTGCCACCAGAGCCATGACTAATGCACAACACTGCACACTAATGTTGGCTTGATCACCGGCCTGGAATCGCTTGTTAAACACCAATCTGGACCCCCTTCCCACTCCTATAGCAACCTGTCTGCCTAGGTCCTGTCCACGTTAGTGGGCAGCGACCCATGAAAATACTGATCTAGACCCCCTTCCTGTTCCTATAGCAACACGTCAGCATAGGTCCTGTCCAAATCAAAGGGCAGCAACCCATGACCGATCTGGGCCCTTCCCTGCTCCAGTAGCAACACACTGGCCTAGGTCCAATCCAGTCCATGTCAATGGGCAGTCGCAGAGAAGACCGAAAAGGGACAGAACTCATAATGAGGTCTTAACTAGAAAGGGGCAAAGATAGAGCTGGAAAGGACCTCAGGAGGTCATCTAGAATAAATAGAAAGCTAGGAGTTGGGAGAGGCCTCAGGGATAATCTAGAGTCATAGGTGGATAGGGTTGGAAGGGACCTTAGGAGATTATGCAGCCTGCCCACAAGCCTCCAGGCAGGATCCACCCTACCTAAAGTACCCTAGCTGGGAGCTTTTTCCCTCCTGGCCTGCAGGGCATCTTCCCCCCAGCAGGGGAGCGGGAGGCAGAGAGCAGTGCCCATCTGCTGCTTCCCCCTCCCCTTCTGCATGGGGCCCAGGAGTCTCGCAAGAACTGCCAACCCCCCTGCTGTTCCCATTGCAGAGGAGGAAGCAGAGGCAGGTAAGAGTTGCTCAAACTTCTGCCTGTTCCAGGACATGGGGGAGAAGGGACAGATGCATGTACCAAGGGGGGTGGAGGGAAAGGGAAGAGAAGGTGATGATGATGATGATAGATGGATGGGGGGAAAGGCAAGAGTGATAATGATTAAGGGCGGGGGGGCAGGGAAGGTGATGTCAAGGAGGTGGGAAAGAGAAAAGGGAATGCCAGGGGAGAGGTAGCAAGAAAGGAGGGAAAGGTGATGATGATGATGATACCTGAGGGGGTAGGGAGGGAAAGAGAAGTTGATGATGATCGCAGGAGATGAGCTGTGAGGGAAGAGGGAAGGTGAAGATGATGCCAGAGGGGTGGAGGAAGAGGGGAGTGAAGAGAAGATAATGGTGCCAGGGGTGGGGAAGAGGAAAGAGGATTGTGAGGGTGGTAGTGTGCCATGATGACATGAACAATGTGCTGGGTGTGCCACGACATGGAAAGGGTTGGGAACTACTGGACCAGCCTGATCTGAGATTCTACCAGCAACCTGTCCCCCTCCCACTCTCTAGAGATCTAGCATCAGACTGCCTTAGATTCATAATGGTCAGAATAAAAGCAGATTGGGGACCTTGGAAACAAGGAGAAATCTGTCAGAACCTGGTTTTCGTAATCACGCTTTCTTTACCTTTCACGTTTATCCTGTACTTTATGGTCAACAGGCTTTGTGTGTAGAACAGAAGAAAGAAATAGAGCAAATGGAGAGATGATGGGGCAGTGGAGGTCATGATGACAGGTGTGATGGATACAGAGATGATTCTGTCCATGATGGCAGGATGATTATGTCATTGGTGACAATGTTAGTGATGAAATATTGGTTATCGTGAGGACACTAAATGCTGAAGACATTGAAATGGTGGCGATAATGATGAGATGGTAGACAGAATGTTGACATTGAGATGATGGAGATGATGATGTTGAGATGGTGGCGATGATAATGTTGATATTGAGATGATGTTGATTACAATGATGTTGTAGTGATGAACAATACTGGTAGTCTTAAGAACAATGATGTTGATATGAAGGTGGAGATGATGTTGATCAGATAATTATGATGCTGGTGATAATGATGAACAGTAATAACAATATTCATTAGGATGGTGTGATAATGATGCTGATGAGAAAATGGTGGCTATGCTGACAGCGATAATAACAATGACTTCACTTTCACTTTCAATGCATATCCAGCAAAGTTCTCTGCTTCAATGGCAGGGGAGAAGAAAAAAACTGATACTTCACGCATATCCAGCATAGCTCCCTGCTTCAACGGCAGGGGAGAAGAAAAACTGATACTTCACGCATATCCAGCATAACTTCAACGGCAGGGGAGAAGAAAAAAGGATTCACACTCACAAAGTGGGGAGTAGCTGGCTTGTTACGGCGGTTACTACCCCAAACCAAATGTGCCTGATACTTCACTTTCGATGCATATCCAGCATAGCTCTCTGCTTCAACGGCAGGGGAGAAGAAAAAAACTGATACTTCACGCATATCCAGCATAGCTCCCTGCTTCAACGGCAGGGGAGAAGAAAAACAACCAATAAGGGCTGTATAACATAATCTGGGTAAAAACAAATAAGCACGGGTGTAGCTTGCTTATTGCGGCGGTTACTACCCCTACTACCTCTAACTAATCAAGCTAGATATTTCACTTGGATGCAGCTCCATCACCGCTCTCTACATTAATGGTGGGGGTGGAAGGGAAATAGAACCAAGAGCTAAGAGAAACAGATAAGTATGAGAGAAAAAATGAGTGAAGCTTGCTGGGCAGACTGGATGAGCCATTTGGTCTTCTTCTGCCGTCATTTCTATGTTTCTATATGACAGAGTTGATGTTAGCAAAGAGGACAATGGTGGTGACAGTGATAATCAAGAGTGATGACAATGGGATGGTGATGATGTTCTGCATGAACAATGATGGAGCAATAATATTCTGATGATAATATTTGTTAGGGTAGAATTGGTAACAATGAAGCGATAGTGATGAAGGGTACAGAGCTGAAGGCCTTGAGGATAATTATTTATTTATTTAGCATTTTTATATACCGACTTTCCAATAACAGAATTACTGATCAATTCGGTTTACATTTTAACAGAACAATAACATTGACAAGTAAATGTCTTACAAAGAACAGGTCGATATAACTTGGATAAGTATATATGGGGTTAACCAGAAAGATACATCGCCTAATGTAGGCATAAGTAAGTAATTAGAGGACAATGGTAATGTTGTAGAAGACAAAGTTGTGAATTATAAGGATGATGGCTACATTGAGGATAATCGTGATAATAAAAGATGGTGATGGTTATTTCAGAGAAGATAGGCCAGTCATAACTATCTTTGGTGGTGATGCTGAAATAGTGGCAATAATCTGGATGATACTGCTGGTGGAGATAATGGAAATGGTGATGAGGATGGTAGCGGTGTATCCCACCCAGGCAGAGGGTCCTGGGGTGAGAAGTTAAACCCTTACAGTTTATTTCCAACAGAGTTCAATCAAGTCCACCAATCTCCACTAACGATAAACCTCACTTTACTGTAAACCGTTTGAAGGAGTTGCCACTAATATGTTTAGGTCTGCTCTTCCCTCAGGCACAATAAAAGGGAGGATGGAATGAGCCGGATCCAGAGCACGAGGAGTACTGTAAGAGCAGGGCGATGGAGTCCAGAGCATCCAGAGGAGGAGGGGGGGGGGGGGGGGGGGAGAGGGCTGTTTGTGTCTCTGGTGAGGATCAGTAGTTAGAGGGTCTGAACAGTGCCCCAGCAGTTTTATCGTTGTCCAGATATCTTGATCGCATGAAGACAATAGCACTCGCTGTCCTTTTCAAATGCAAGGTGATCAGTCATACATGTTCGGCCCTGCAGATGCCAGTTTTGACCTCTCTCTGCCCTATTGTCCTTTTACATACTGTCTTCCACCATTTGCCTCTTCCTCCTTCTCTACCCCTCCCCCCTGACCTCCTCTCTCCTCTCCTCGCTCAGATTTTGAGGAACATAAAAGATATGTCGAGCTGTAATGTTCAGAGCCCAGATGCTAGGACCAGGCCTTTCGCAAAAAAAAAAAAACTTCCTCTGCAGGATTTCCCAAACCCTTCAAGATCTTGAGCCACGCGATGTCCTCCCCCCCCTTCCACACAGACACTTTTAGCTGCTTACCCTACTGTAAACTCTCTGGTCCCGGGCCATGCCGCACCGCTGACGTAAAAGCTCGCTTTCTGTAAACTGCAGGATCTCGATCATTCCCCACCGGTGACTGCTCCGAGCGCGCTCTCTGCCTCTGCTCCTCTTGACAGATCAGGAGAAAACAATGGATGTTTTATGGTCACGGTCACCGGCCGAGCCAAGGGCCTGCCTCTATCACTTTCTATTCACGGGCTGCTCTCGGGGCATCTCGTACCCTCCTGCGAAGCTGCTCTAATTCAGGCGACTCCGCCTCAGGACCTTTCTGGCCCGGGGAAGCTGAAGTCCTACGAGAGGGTGGCACGGCGGGGAGAGTGGAACTCGGTGTCTGCGCTCCCCGGGGCAGACTCTAGTGGCTGCCGTGGCAAGTCCGCTTGAACACGTGGCAATAAGGGGTCAACAAGCCAGCCGTGGGTGAAACCCCCTTTTATTGGGCTAACTCGATACGCCTGTGGACTGGCGTTGGAGATCTCCGGCTCCCTTCCCCAGACATATCACGTTCGTCCAGTGAAAAGGCCCTCGGCCTGCTTCTTGACCCTCCTTTTCTACCTGTTCACAGGGTAATTAACGAGGAATCAGGAGAAGGGAGGAGAGCAGGGCCTTAGCCAACCCTCTCTTAGGGAGGGGAAGGGCATCTCCCTTCCAAAACGTTAAGCCCCCCCCTCCTCCCCACGATGATTGGGCACAGACAGGACGGATACCCCGTGCCAGTCCGCCCGTCGCCCTGTTTCGCGACGCCGACACGGGAATCCGTAAGCGCCGGTTTCCGTGAAGTTTCCCGAGCAGGAGGCGCAGAGGCGAGCGGTTTTACGGTCATCGCTCGGGCCGGTACCCTGTTGAGCGATTAAAAAAAAATAAATAATACAATAAAATGTTAAAAAATTGTATTTCAGGGGCACACCCGGCCCTTGGCTTCGAAACGCGATTGCTCCCCAGGGAGAGGGCAGGAGGACTCCCACACGATAAGAAAGGCACAGCTGTGGGGGGGGGGGGGGTATTGCGATGTCTTGGGAGTGGGGGGGGGCGCTGCATCACAGACCCCTCCGCTCCCGTTTAATCGCCGGGTTTATCTGGAAACGCAGAACACTCCACCAAGGACGTGGCCGGCCTGAAGGACGTGGCCGGCCTGAAGGACACCCGGCGGCTGGCACGCGTCCACCGTCTGGGCTGAGAAGGGGCAGTGGGAGTGGGGGGGGTGAAGCCGCAGCTGAAGATGCAAGGGTGGGGGGGGGGGGGGAAGTTTTGTAAAGGGGAGAGGTCCTGGTTTGGAATGCGCTGGACTCTGTTTTGCTTGAGGGTCTCGCATGGGGGCCCCTCCGAAGCCAGTGGGAAGTTTCTTGAGTCACCGTAAAATCCATCCGAGGTAACGTCGAGGTCCAATTCGGCAATCGTCTGATGCCCTCTGCAGGCAGCTGCTGGGATGGACTTTTATTTATTTATTATGGCAAGCTGATAGGCCGCGAGTCGCTTGCAGCGACGAACAGATCAGCCTCGGGCAAAGGGGACTTCAGAGAGAACCCAGGCCCCCTGCTTACTACCTCAGGTCTTCTGCCAGCCTGAGCTAGAACCCAGATCCTCTGGTTACTGCCGCTGGCTCTCAACGAGCTGTAGCTAGAAACCAAGCCCTCTGGTTACCGTCCCTGGCCTCAACGAGCCGGAGCTACAACCCAGGCCCCCTGCTTACCACCTCGGGTCTTCTGCCAGCCGGAGCTAGAACCCAGGCCCCCTGCTTACTACCTCGGGTCTTCTGCCAGCCGGAGCTAGAACCCAGGCCCCTGGTTACCACCTCGGGTCTTCTACCAGCCGGGGCTAGAACCCAGGCCCCTGGTTACCACCTCGGGTCTTCTGCCAGCCGGAGCTAGAACCCAGGCCCCCTGCTTACCACCTCGGGTCTTCTGCCAGCCGGAGCTAGAACCCAGGCCCCCTGCTTACCACCTCGGGTCTTCTGCCAGCCGGAGCTAGAACCCAGGCCCCCTGCTTACCACCTCGGGTCTTCTGCCAGCCGGAGCTAGAACCCAGGCCCCTGGTTACTACCTCAAATCTTCTACCAGCTGGAGCTAGAACCCAGGCCCCTGGTTACCACCTCGGGTCTTCTACCAGCCGGGGCTAGAACCCAGGCCCCCTGGTTACCACCTCGGGTCTTCTGCCAGCCGGAGCTAGAACCCAGGCCCCCTGCTTACCACCTCGGGTCTTCTGCCAGCCGGAGCTAGAACCCAGGCCCCCTGCTTACCACCTCGGGTCTTCTGCCAGCCGGAGCTAGAACCCAGGCCCCCTGCTTACCACCTCGGGTCTTCTGCCAGCCGGAGCTAGAACCCAGGCCCCCTGCTTACCACCTCGGGTCTTCTGCCAGCCAGAGCTAGAACCCAGGCCCCTGGTTACTACCTCAAATCTTCTACCAGCTGGAGCTAGAACCCAGGCTCCTCTGGTTACTGTCCCAGGGCCTCTACCAGGTGGAGCTAGAACCCAGATCCTCTGGTTACCGTTGCAGGCTCTCAATGAGCTGGAGCTAGAACCCAGGCCCCTCTGGCTACTGTCCCAGGGCCTCTACCAGCTGGAGCTAGAACCCAGATCCTCTGGTTACCGTCCCAGGGTCTCTACCAGCCCAAGCTAGAATTCAAGCGCCCTAGTTACTGCCCCAGGTCTTCTACCAGTTGGAGCTAGATCCCAGGCTCCCTGCTTACTGTCCCAGGGCTGCCAGCTGAGGCTAGAAGCCAGACCCTCGTCTTGTTTCTCCCCCCCGTATCACTGTCACGGACATTCTGTGCCCGAGAGCCTCGTTCCCATCGGGCCTGCGTCAGCCTGCCCACGCCGAGATGCGTGCTTTATTCTTGGCCTTGAGATGGAGGCAAGGAACGTTCTCTTCCAGAGCCTCCTCTCCGCCACCCTCCCCACATCACTTACAAGGAGTTTATATATTTAGCGGGGCACTGGGACAGGGGACGGTCTCTCCCGGCTTTTACTAGCACCTTCCTGCGCCTCCAGCGAAGTTCCTTCGGGCTGGCGTTCTCTTCTGCCGTTTGGGTTGGCCTTCACCCACTGGACAGATAAACAAAAAAATGTCGTTCACGCTGGCTGAGGTCACCGCTATTTGAGGACAGCCAGCTCAGCTCCTTGCACGCAGCAAGGTTTCCAAGGTCCCCCCCCCCCCGACTCGGGGACTTCACAGTATCGTTTTCGGCACAGGAAGATTAAGCGCGAGGGCTGGGAATCAGTTTCCCCCCCCCCCCCCCCTCGGCCGGCCTTTAACCTCAACAGCCAGGGCACCCGATTCAGTAGAAAGAGCCAGAATTATTCCAGGGGCCAAAAATATCAGAAGGCAGAGGAGAGATATATTTTGGGCGGGGGGGGAGCCAGGGCAGTGATGCTGCATAGGATTCGGAGGCTGGGATGCGAGTTCAAATCCTACCACCTCCCTGTGGTTTTATTTTTCCCCACAGCCGAACGTTTGCAGAATTTTGACCACGGGAAGCTTTTCTTCAGTTCGGGATCCTCACCTTAAGGTGACCAGAGAGCTCTGGCAAGACGAGAGAGGCTCCATCCAGGCCTATTTTCTTTTACCTGCATTGCACGGGGAAAAGGGAGGGGACCTGGCCTGGGAGGTCCCTTAGAGCCCTCTCCTCACCATTAAATCCTTGCTCTAGGAGGGGACATCTGGAGTCTCTCCCGGTTCACCTCAAAGCCTCTGGGTTTTGTTTTGTTTTTTTAAACCCAGGGCAGGATCAGAGTGCCCGCCCCCCCCAGTCCCGTGCTTGGTTAAAGTCTGTGGTGAGATAGGTTCATGGCTTTTTTTTTTTTTTTTTGCCTGGGGGTGGATACGGCTTCTGTTAGGATTTGTGCTGGGGGGGGGGGGGGGGGGGGAAATCAACCATTCCTTAAAAAGGCAATAAAAATGTTTGCTCATTCCCAGCAGTGGTGATTGGGGAGGGTTTACACACACACACACACACCCACCCCCACACCCCCACCCACACACACACACGGGCCTGACCCTGGGGGAGAGATGCGACGCTATAAATTGTGCACGGCAGGGGGGGCAGGAGATGCAAGGAGCCGGACGGACGTCAGGGTCAGTCCCAGGGCTGGCAGACACGGCAGGGTATCTCGGGGAGGAGACACACGACCCCAGCCTCCGGGCAAGGATATAAGAGGAGCAGGCAGAAAAAAAAAAAAGACAAAACGGAGCCACAGTCCTGCCAGCGCCAGTTGCGTACGAATCGGGTTCCGCCTCAGAGGCGCGCGCAACGTCTGCCTCCAGATAGAAAGACGTTTTTCCTCCATCGCTGCCGGTCACCTGCTTTATCTGTCCAAAAGCTCGTTTGGGCATTCGGTGAATAAAAGGCCTGGGGGCCCACGGGGCTTCTGTGCAGGGGCTGCCAGCACGGCCCCCTCCAATCCACACTCTTGGCTCAGCTCTCAGTGGCCGACGTGAGCAGGGCTCGGCCCAGATAACAGGAGAAGCACAGATGGATGCTAAGGGGGGGGGGGGGGGGGGGAGGATGACAGGGACAGTCCCTGAAGTTTATTAGGACGGTGGGGGGGGGGGGGGGGGGGAGGGGGGAATGGATGCAGTAGCGACGTTCAGGCCCGTGGCTGGGATGCGCAGTCGAGCTGCCTGTGAGGAATCAGCAGAGGCGGAGGCAGAGGATGTATTTAAAGCAATTTATCTTAACACTGTGACATGTCAAATACAAAAAAAAAAAAATATATATGCACAACAAATAAAAACCATCCCAGAAGATTAGGAGCGGCCCGCCCGGGTGAGCAGAAGAAAAAGGTCCAACCCGTTTCACCGTGGCCCGCACCCGTTGTCAGAACCGGAGGAGACCACAGAGCGGAACCAGTAAAAGATCCATCCTGACCTCTTCCCCACTGCCCCGGCCCAGAAGACCGTCAGGCCCTGGCGCTTTACCCTCTTATGGCCACATAGTGCTAGGGGGCACGGGGATAGACTCAAGCTTTCCACTGCAGGACAGTGGGGGGGGGGGGACAGGGAAGGAAATATATATATTTTTTTTACAGTGTACGAAGCTACGACAACAGTCAGAACGGTGAAACAGATAAAGGTTTGATAACCGTGCCAGTCCGTGGCCAGCGGCTGCCAGTACGGGTATGCGCCGTTGGGCTCGCTCTCCGCCCCACTCCCTGCCAACCCAATCCCTCGTGTTTCGTTTCGCCTACGCGGCTGTACCTATTCCAGCGAACGCACGTAGGACCATCCTCGACGACTTATTACAGGGCACGCATGAGGTCCGCGCCCGGACGGGGAACCGGTGGCTCGGCCTCGCACCTTTGCTTCGTACTGGGCCCATAACTTGCCCTTACCTTCCGTCTACGTGAGGCACCTGCCCCCCCCCCGGAGTATGGGCTACGACCTTCCCGCAGGGAACGGCTCACCGGGCTCCAGGCGCAGGCAGGTCGGCCACGTCCTGGATGGGACGCGGAACGAGAAGTACCTGCGTGCCTCGAGGACCGCCTCCAGGCCCGCGTCGCCCGCTATCAGGAAAACGAGGTGACTATTTCCTGGGGGAACAGAGGATTAGCCTTCGCCAGCCACCGAGCCGGGCCCACAACGTCCCCTGTCCCCCCCGAGCTGCGTGCGCCATCCCTCGACGCTGCCTCCTTTTCGTCCCCAGACCCATTTCAGGATTGCCGCTGGTAACAAAAGCCAACGTCCTGTTCTTCCAGCCCGTGCAGAGGTTTTGGGGAGCAAAGCCATTTTAAACAATGCTCATCTCCCAAAAAAAAACTAGGGGTAGCTTCTGCTATAATTCCAGCTGTTTTATCTGCTCCAATCCCCCTCACGTGTCCCGTTTCATACTCAGACCCTGCCCAATGCCATCCAAGCAGCCCCTAAGCCCCAGCTGGGGCTGTATTAAGGGCCTGGGTCCCCACAGAGTACATTTTGTAGTAGGGGGGGGGGGGTGAGCTTGCTTTGCTTTTACCGTACGAACTCTCTCTCACCGTCGCCGTGACGGACTCCTAAAAGCGTAGGCCAATTACTGGAGGAGGAGGGAACGTCTCCTTGGGGTATCCGGCAGCAGGAACCGTACGGGCAAGGAATTCGCGAGTCGGGCGGGCTCACTCCTGCAAGAGGCCTTTTTATTATTTGCGGGCATCCAGAAGAAGTCGCTCTCATTTAGTTTCATGCAGACTAATGCTTTAACGTACAGGAGGCAGACACCGGTTAAGTGGATCCTTAAGAACACGTGCACGAAGAGCAAAGGTTTACCGGAGGAAATTAAAAGATCAGCAGCGTTTTCAAGGCCGAGGCAGGGGAAAGCTTAGGAGCCTGACGGTTCTCTCACGGGACCCTGAGGGGGCCCCACCTACTGCAGGGTTCGGAAATAACACGAGGTCCCCTTCCCCACAAGCCGGAGGGGGAAACTTGGTGCCTGCCGTGCCCTTCACCCCCCGCCCCCGACGGGGGAGAGCAACGCAGCAGGGAAAAAAGCAAAGCCAGCGCGGAAAGCTTGGGGACCCCCGGTCGCACCTCGTACAAAAAAAAACCAAAACCAAACCAGCTAAATCCAGGCAGAATGCAAGAGAAGTAAGACAGCGCCGGGTCCTGGCTCGGGCAATTGATAATTCACTTCAGGGTCCTTAAAAGGTTCCCCCATTTACTAAGCAGATAATTAGTCCCGTGCACACTGGAAAAGGAAAAACGCGGGGGATGCAGTTTCACGACATCGCAGATCAGCGCCTGGCGGCACCGTGCGGTAACAGGGACCGCGTCAAGACGCGGGGGGGGGGGGGGGGGGGGGGGCGACGACGACTGCGTTTTCAAGCGCCGAACAGAGATGCCTTTCACCTCCATCCCGTGCCGATCATAGGGGACCCGCCCATCCGGACAGAGGAAAAAGAGGTGCACGTCCCCTCCCCACACGTCAGTGGCTACCGAAAAGCGGGCAGGTCGTGCGGATGCGCCGCGAGGTAATTCAAAATAAAGAGCCAGGCGCTAGTCCGTTTCTCACGTCCCTTAAAATAAAAACCGGGCGTCTTTCTCTTCCTGAAGGAGTCCCAGCTCTCGCTCGCCCGTCCTACGTGACCTTGAGAATTACAGCTTGGGCTCTGCGTGCATGGGGAGGGGGGGGACACCTAACCAGGCACAGCCCCCTCACGCCACGAGAAAAGGGTCTTGCGTCGGCCAAGCGGTCTCGAGGGCCAGAGGGTGCCCGGCCTTTCTCCCCACGGATGGCACAAGTCGGGCGGCGGCGGCGCATCAGGGCCTGAAGACGGCTCAGCAGCCGGACGCCCTTCGTTTGACCCCTGCTCCGGTGCAGCCCACGTCTGTTCCCGTCCGTCCGTCCCCCCGGCTCCGTGCGAGAGCTTGGTGGGCGGGGGGAGCACAATCTGGGGATTACGCCTCCCAGCAGTAGGCCCCCCGCCCTTGCCTCTCATCTCCAGCCGATGAGGGAGGGAGGACAAAATCCAAGGGCCGCCTACTGTGAAAGCCGGCGCGGGGGGGGGGGTGGGGGGGGGGGGGTGGAGGCACGCGTGACGCGGAGGGAAGGTGAATCCGCGCTCCAGGCCCCCCCCCCCGCGAGATCGGGAACACCGGAAGCGGCGCTGTGCGGGCCCTCAATCTGTGCTTTCTCCCCCCCCGCCCACCCCAGGGGACTCAGGAAAGGATCTCTATCATCAACTCGCCCGGCTCCACCCCTCACCCCCCAAAAAAAAAAAACAAACAAACATACTCCTGCCCTCTTTTTTTTTAATTTAATTTTATTTTCCCGGTGTGGGTGTCATCCAAGTGCGGCGGGGGCTCCACCGATTCCCCCAGTCTAAACCCCCCCCCCCTCCCCAACTTTGGCAATCTTTCCTTGCTGAAGGCTGGCACCACGACTCCCCCCCCCCCCCCCGGAGCTCCAAATGGGGGCGAGAGGGCTCACCTCTTCCAAATCCAGTGTTAGCTATATCCGGCTGATCTCACGTGCCGGGCCCTGCTCTGTCCAGGGTCAGTTCTGAATTTCGGGGAGCAGATGAAGGTCACGTAGTAAGCAGTTCTGCCTTTGCCTTATCGGGCTCCTTTACTCATACCCCCGATCTTTGTTTGAAACAAAAAAAAAACAAAACAAAAACAAACCCAAAACCAGGACTGGGTTAAGGTCCTCCCCCCTTCAGCAGACAGCCTGCTCATTGGTCTCCCCCGGTCGCCGCGGCGCGTGACGCAGGTGGTGCGGCACGCGGTGACCAGGTCAGCACCGGCCGGCTTTGGCATCCCCGATGGCGCCCCACACGTCGAAGACAAACTCGTCGGGAAAGGCGAAGTCGCCCAGCTTCTCATCCAGTGCCTCGGCGAACTCGTCCGGGTTCTTCTTGTCCTTCCCCAGTTCCACCATGGTGGCGGCTGTTTGGAGGGGGGGGGGGGGGGGGGGGGGGGGAAAGAGAGAAAAAAAAAATCAAACTAAGGGAGGTACCTCATCCTGCGTAAAAGGTCTTGAACGGGTAGACGTGACTCAGTTATTTACACTTTCGAATAATAGAAAGACTAGGGGGCATTCCATGAAGTTAGCAAGTAGCACATTTAAGACTAATCAGGAGAAACTTCATTTTCACTCAACGCACAATAAAGCTCTGGAATTTGTTGCCAGAGGATGTGGTTAGTGCAGTTAGTGTAGCTGGGTTCAAAAAAGGTTTGGATAAGTTCTTGGAGGAGAAGTCCATTACCTGCTATTAATCAATTATACTTAGGGAATAGCCACTGCTATTAATTGCATCAGTAGCATGGGATCTTCTTAGTGTTTGGGTAATTGCCAGGTTCTTGTGGTCTGGATTTGGCCTCTGTTGGAAACAGGATGCTGGGCTTGATGGATCCTCGGTCTGACCCAGCATGGCATGTTCTTCTGTTCTTACACCTAGCTCTCGCCTTGCCCATCCCGGGCACGGCTATCCCTGCTGGGGTAAGGGCGACGGGTGGGGATGGGAAGTACTCCGGGCTCCCTTCTCCCCCGCCAGCAGGAGCTGTGCTCCCCGAGGGCAACGCTGGTGGTGGTGGTGGGGTGGGGGGGGGTTACTTACCTAGCTCCGTGTCTCGGATCCCCATGTAACTCTCCAGAAGGTCGTCCACCTTCTCGATGGCTTTCTCCTCGAACGCCGACGGCTTTGGGGGAAGAAAACAGAAGTCTCAGGCCGGGAGAGGGGACGTTAAGATGGCCGACGCTGGCCTGAGACCCCAGCTCACAGCAGGGGAAGTCACCGCGCTCAGCGAGAGAGAGACGTAGCAGACCGCGGGCAGCAGCCACACAGGGTTTCTCTCTCCCCCCTTCTGGCCCCTCCCCCCCATTTCTTACCTGTTCCTCCACGGTAGCGGGTCCCTTCGACCGCAGGCGCAGGGTCCCTCTCCCTGTGCCCAGCTGGGAACCAGTGGCCGGTTTGCCCCCGGATCTCTGGCCGATCATATCTGGAAGAAGCGGGCAGGGACCCGGTTAACCATTTAAGGTCTTGAGAGACGCGGCCAGACTTCCACATCCGGTCCCCCACCCCCCACCATAAGAAACCGGGGGGGGGGGGGGGGGGATTTTCTTGCCCGGCTCGTCAATTACGTTACAAGAGTCCTTCCACGTTCTAATGCACATCCACAGGGCACGAGGATCTGTGGGACCGGCTAAGATATTAAATTTTGGAGGAGAACCGATGCGGAGAGAAAAAAAAACAAAAAAAACATTGCAGAAGTCAAGAAAGAGGAGGACATCCTCAGAAAAAAAAAAAGACGCTCTGCATGCTGAGCGACTCTGGAGGGTCTCCCGGGAACAGATCAGTGCTGCAGCTTCCCTGCCAAGAACCCAAAAACCAAGCCCAGGCCTGGAAAGTCGTCCGAGAAGCGATGCCACGCTGACCTCCGGTGGAGAAGCTGAGGAACTGCAGTGCCGGCGGGGACTCCACCGGAACCCGACCCTTGACCGGATTCTAGGGCGCCGCCAGCCTGCTGCCAGCTACCCCCAAGCGTTCCCGCCCCTGCGGTGGCTTTATTGCCCCCCCCCCCATCCAGCCCAGCCTTCGCAGAGAGACCCTCGCCGGCCCAGGCACCGTGAGCTCTTCTACCGCGACGCTGCGCCCCCACCGCCCTTTTAACTCACCGAACGCCTTCAGGGGCTCGATAAGCTTGACGAGGAAGACCCGACCCTTGGGCAGCTCCTTCAGCATTTTGGCCACCTCGTAGTGCCGGCAGCCGATCAGGCTCTGGCCGTTGATGGACTCTATCATGTCGCCCACGCTGATGAGCTGGATGCGGTCAATGATGCTGCCTTCCTTGATCCGCTGTCGGAGGGGGGGGGGGGGGGCGGGGAGGGAGATTGGAAAAACACACACAGAGGGGGGGGGGGGATCAGAGGCCCTGCAGCACCGAGAGAGAGAGCGCCGAGGCTCGGCTACGAACGGCCCCCTGACCCCCCTCCGGCAACAGCACCGTGAAGCAGACACACCGGGGGGTTCACTTCAGGACACCCCCCCCCCCCCCCCGGAAGGGACCCTGGAGGGGGAAACCGTGGCCGATACAGTGAACGGGCTTATCAGGGAGACCCAACCTGGCTACCAGAAACGAAGGCCTGAGTTCAAAGTCTGATCGATGAGCACCACCCCCCCCCCACACCCCCCCCCTCTCTTTTCCATCAAAGGAAGTGGCAGGTCAGAGGGCCGCAGCCCCGGGCATCATACAGGGGCCACAACTGAACCGGAGGGCTCGGGAACCACGGACACGGCACTGGCGCCCACTCAGCCTTTTAAGTGCCAGTGGTTCGAAACGTGGCTTTTGAAGACCCGAGCCAGGGATGGAACCACGTGCTGCCCCCTCTCCTTAAACCCCCCCCCCCCCCCTCACGGTTGGGGCCCTCCCACCCCCTCCCCAGGGCAGGGCTACCTTTATGAAGGCGTAGCCGGCCCCATTGTCTGTGATGGTGAGCCCCAGGGCGTCTTCGGACTTGTACACCTCCACCTCCTTCTTCTGCCCCTTGATGTGAGCAAAGATGAAGTCCTCCAGCCCGATCTGGCCGCCCAGCAGCTTGTCCATGTCCACCTTGTGCGTGTTCAGTGTGCAGAACAGTACCTGGGGAGGGGGAGGTGCGGGGGGAGAGAGAGAGAGAGTGAGAGAGTGAGAGTGAGTGAGTGTTTTAATTTTTCAGCTCTGGTGTCCGTGGCTTTCGGACTGCTTTAAGGCCTCGCTCCCGCGTCGCCAGGCCCTTTCTAGCGGCGCCATTCAAAGTTAAAAACTGAATAATACAGAATCGGATCAAATTAGCTGCGATCATGGTGCACCTCAGGGTGCCTCCCTCCCGGCCATCCTCTAATATTTATATGCGTCCTGTACGCTTGCTTTTAATCGGGTCTGGGTCTTGCTTATTTTATCCGTGCTGATGATGTTCGGTTTTTAATGCCTATAGAAAGCTCCATTGATGCAACATTAAATAAAAGACAATGGGACATTTATTTATCCGCTATCGATAAAGTAAGCGCTGGTGCAAATGAATCTTTCAGTTAATACGAAGACCACCGAAACTCTATAAGCTCTGCCCGACACGAAGCCACACGAGGGAAACTAGAAGTCCCGGCAGCCGCTAAGGACTTCTCCTATTACGCTGGACGGCAGAGATTTAGGAATCATTCTCGATTGTGAAATGAATCTCAAGAAATGGATCAACAGTGAGATCAAAGACGGCTATTTTAAACTGAATATCTTAGAGAGACGTAGGCCACTTTTGTATCCAGTTGATTTTAGAACGGGTTTTACGAGCCCTCGTTTCAACTAGACTTGGACTATTGGAGTAACTCTTCCCTTGGTCCTACCCCGCCACTGTGGTGAGACCGCTCCAACTCCTGCTGAACTCCACCGGCGCCACCGTTAACCAACCCTGAAAGATCCGATCACGTCGCGCCTATAAATCGAAAAGGCCTGCATTGGCTCCCTATTAAGTTACCGACTCCAGCACAAGGCTCTCTCTCTCTCTAGTTCACAAAAGCACCGCGTACCACGGGAAGGTCGAGCGGCTTAACCGCAGCCCCCCCACTACGTTTTCAAGACGCCAACTCGAACGACGCCCATCCGCCAACGCCGCTCTCCTACCGACGCCTTCTTTAAGAAGCAGCTGAGCTGAGCGCGGCAGGCGACCGAGCATTCTCCGCCGCAGGCGCGTGCACGTCTGGAACACGCCTTCGCCCTGGCAGCCGAGGATGCAATCCGACATTAAAGCCTTCGGAAACAAGGAAGTAAAACCCGGCTTTTTTTTTTTTTTTTAACCCAAGCTTCTTCGAATGCTACGATGACGACAACATTTCAAGTCAAGCCATGATTTTATGCTTACCACTATTTTTACCAAACTCAAAAATAAACTGCCCGTAAGAATTTTTTTTATGTCCTAATAAGTGCTGTATCTAACGGAGACCACTCTCCTATAATGCTATAGATGACTTATAATCATAAAATTTACTAACAACAAAACTTTAAAGGAAGAAGTGGAATGTTTCATAAATTTATTAAGACATCATCGCTTTAGCTCTATGTTAATAATTTTATAACGAGCAGAAACAGTGTCTTTATGTATTTATATATATTTCAGTTCGCTGATTTGATTTGCGAGTATCTTAACCGTTATTTGCGCAACTTTATAAACAGACGTGATATTTTTAATGAATGCCGGTATACAAAACCCAAATAAATAAAAATAGAACCTGGGAACCTGCAACAGAAACCCGGATGGGGTTTCAATTTTTTTTTTTTTTTTTAATCATTCTCTTTCACTGGGAGGTGACGCCGGGACGGGAGCCCGCGGCGCCAGGCCTACGAAAGTGGCCGCACACGCTACACCGTCGTGGGGGGGGCTGCGGCCGCATGGGGAATTTTATTTATTTATTAGGTTTTATATACCGTCACTAAGATAAGCCATCGTAACGGCTCCCAACATAGTAAAACAAAAAAAATAGGAACAATCGATGATACAAAGACAAATATGATCATAGCCTCTCTTATCAATAAAGCAAAACGATTGGAAATAAGAGTAAATATAAAAAGGTGCAGCCAAAAAAATTCATAAAATATAAATACCATGATAGCAATAATAAAATACAAAACAATAATAATGTGATAAAATAATAACGACTCTAACATGGATCACAGGCCTAACTAAAAGATAAAAACAGAAGTAAAAAGAAAAATAAAATCGTCGTCAGAAGCAATCAGAAACAGGCTAAAACAGTAAAAAAAGCATGAAAATAGGAGCATAAAGCACAGCAAGCTGCATACAACTCAGTAAAAAGAGAAATAAAAATCATCGTCAGAAGCAATCAAACGGGTAAAACAGTAAAAAAGCATGAAAATAGGAGCATAAAGCACAGCAAGCTGCAGCTGCATACAACTCAGTAAAAAGAGAAATAAAATCATCATCAGAAGCAATCAAACAGGCTAAAACAGTAAAAAAGCATGAAAATAGGAGCATAAAGCACATCAAGCTGCAGCTGCATACCACTCAGTAAAAAGAGAAATAAAATCATCATCAGAAGCAATCAAACAGGCTAAAACAGTAAAAAGCATGAAAATAGGAGCATAAAGCACATCAAGCTGCAGCTGCATACAACTCAGTAAAAAGAGAAATAAAATCATCATCAGAAGCAATCAAACAGGCTAAAACAGTAAAAAGCATGAAAATAGGAGCATAAAGCACAGCAAGCTCAAGCTGCATACAACTCAGTAAAAAGAGAAAAAATCATCATGAGAAGCAATCAAATGGGTAAAACAGTAAAAAAGCATGAAAATAGGAGCATAAAGCACAGCAAGCTGCAGCTGCATACAACTCAGTAAAAAGAGAAATAAAAATCATCAGAAGCAATCAAACAGGCTAAAACAGTAAAAAGCATGAAAACAGGAGCATAAAGCACAGCAAGCTGCAGCTGCATACAACTCAGTAAAAAGAGAAATAAAATCATCATCAGAAGCAATCAAACGGGCTAAAACAGTAAAAAAGCATGAAAATAGGAGCATAAAGCACAGCAAGCTGCAGCTGCATACGACTCAGTAAAAAGAGAAATAAAATCATCATCAGAAGCAATCAAACGGGTAAAACAGTAAAAAGCATGAAAACAGGAGCATAAAGCACAGCAAGCTGCAGCTGCATACAACTCAGTAAAAAGAGAAATAAAATCATCATCAGAAGCAATCAAACGGGCTAAAACAGTAAAAAAGCATGAAAATAGGAGCATAAAGCACAGCAAGCTGCAGCTGCATACGACTCAGTAAAAAGAGAAATAAAATCATCATCAGAAGCAATCAAACAGGCTAAAACAGTAAAAAGCATGAAAACAGGAGCATAAAGCACAGCAAGCTGCAGCTGCATACCACTCAGTAAAAAGAGAAATAAAATCATCATCAGAAGCAATCAAACAGGCTAAAACAGTAAAAAAGCATGAAAATAGGAGCATAAAGCTGCATACGACTCACTAAAAAAAGCCAAGTTTCTAAATCACCCTTCAACTTTCTTAAAATTGGTCTGAAGTCTTAAAACAGTTCCCGCCCGCGGTGGCGGCGAGCAGCCCTGCCTGGGGACCCAAATCAGAAAAAGAAGCAGAATTTAAGAAGAAGAGGGGGCATCACCCCCCCCAGCCCTACCTCGGAGCCGGGGATGCTGAAGGCCTCGGCGATCTTCCCGTACAGCTCCTTCACGTTGGTGAAGCCCTCGATCCTGCCCGTCGGGCTCCCGTGGGCCAGCTGGGTGTGGAAGACCAGGCGGGGCCGCAGGCCGGGCGGCGGAGGGGGCAGGCCGGGCTGGGCGGCGGCCGACCCGTAGGGTCCCAGGCCCGCCCCGGCCAGGCCGCCCCGCGCGGGCTCCGCCTCCTCGTTCTCCACCAGCGGGGGGGGCTTCTTCCGGCGACCGAGCCCCAGCGGCATCGGGAGGTGGAGGGTCGAGGGGGGGGGCAGGTTCCCTCCCACCCCAACCTCCTCCGAGAGCACAGGACCTGCAACGATACAAGGGGGGGGGGGGGAACAAGGGTTAAGAACAGGGCATGGGGGGCGCTTATTTCGTTCAGATAAAAACAGACCCAGCTTATAAAATGTTAAGAGCGCAGGCACCTCCCCAGCCCACTGGAGGCCGCGGTTGACGGATTTCCCACCCCCCCCCCCCCGAAAACTAGCTTAAGGCCTCCCAACCGAGCTCTCAAAAAACGCCCCCCAGGTGGGCAGCGGAAACCCTAAGCAGGCCCTCAGCCCCCTCCCCAGGGCTCGCGCAGCTTCCCCCCACCCCCCCCGCCGCTCACAGGGGCAGGGGGGGTCAGCGCGGTGCCCGCCGTCCCCCCTACGGAGGCACACGGGACCCCCCCGCCATTCCCTGGAGGGGGAAGGGGATCGCAAGACCTACACCCCCCTCAGGTCCCCGGGGGGGGGGGGGGGGGCAAACACCCTTCCCTCACCCCTCTCTCTCTCTGTCCCCAGACAGGGGCTTAACGCGATCAACCCACCCACCCCGGGCCCCCAGTGATAGCAGAAAATCCCTACTGAAAGCACAGCCAGGACGTCCCACGCAGATTAGCATTAATAGGAGTGGAGGAAATTAAGCAAGAACCAAACCCAGCCCGGCACACCAGAGGGCTGGATCCCTCTGCAGCCGTCGCACGGGAATTTAATCGCACGGTAAGATGCCGGCTGGGCAGGACAGGAGGCGCCGGGACAGGAGGAGGAAGAGGACACCCCCTCAACCCCCCCCCCCCCCCCCCCCGAGAGAGAGCTTTTAAAAACGTAAAGGGAAAATCAATGTCCGCCGGTCGGACCCAGTCATGCGTTCTTCTCGCCCGCCAGCCCGGGTCACGCCGGCGCCGGTAAAGGCGCGGGAAGCGCCAAGCCACGCGGACCATGGCCGCCTTCCCGACAAAATCCAGAGACGCCGACCGCAGCTCGAGTGCCTGTGTGTGTATTTCAGCCTCCCCCCCCCCCCATACAAGTGCACTCAGACAGGTTCTGGCCCAACCTGCCCTGCTAGTGGAGTCGCATCCAGTGGCAGCGCTCCCATGGGCTCGTGCCCGGCACCACACCTACAATGTGCCCTCACATATCCTACTGCTTACTCACAGAGGAAAAGCTGCACTAAGGTTACCAAGCTAGCTGAACAAAAGTATGTACGGGAAAAGCACAGGAAACCAATCTGTACGCACAATGACCAGAAGCAGACGCGCTACCCTCAAAAGGTACAGCGACCCAGGCCTCTGCCAACCTGTCCCCCCCCGTCAGGCAGGTCACCCTACGGATGCAGTGACCCAGGCCCCCAACCATCCCGTCCTTCCCAAGAGCATCACCCTACGGATACAGCGACCCAGGCCCCCAATCAGCTCGTCCCTCCCAAGAGCATCACCCTACGGATACAGCGACCCAGGCCCCCAATCAGCTCGTCCCTCCCAAGAGCATCACCCTACGGATACAGCGACCCAGGCCCCCAATCAGCTCGTCCCTCCCAAGAGCATCACCCTACGGATACAGCAACCCAGGCCCCCAACCATCCCGTCCTTCCCAAGAGCATCACCCTACGGATACAGCGACCCAGGCCCCCAATCAGCTCGTCCCTCCCAAGAGCATCACCCTACGGATACAGCGACCCAGGCCCCCAACCATCCCGTCCTTCCCAAGAGCATCACCCTACGGATACAGCGACCCAGGCCCCCAATCAGCTCGTCCCTCCCAAGAGCATCACCCTACGGATACAGCGACCCAGGCCCCCAACCATCCCGTCCCTCCCAAGAGCATCACCCTACGGATACAGCGACCCAGGCCCCCAACCATCCCGTCCTTCCCAAGAGCATCACCCTACGGATACAGCGACCCAGGCCCCCAACCATCCCGTCCTTCCCAAGAGCATCACCCTACGGATACAGCGACCCAGGCCCCCAACCATCCCGTCCCTCCCAAAAGCATCACCCTACGGATACAGCGACCCAGGCCCCCAATCAGCCCGTCCTTTCCAAGAACGTTACCCTAGGGATACAGCGACCCAGGCCCCCAACCATCCCGTCCCTCCCAAGAACGTTACCCTACGGATACAGCGACCCAGGCCCCCAACCATCCCGTCCCTCCCAAGAGCATCACCCTACGGATACAGCGACCCAGGCCCCCAATCAGCCCGTCCCTCCCAAGAACGTTACCCTACGGATACAGCGACCCAGGCCCCCAACCATCCCGTCCCTCCCAAGAGCATCACCCTACGGATACAGCGACCCAGGCCCCCAATCAGCCCGTCCCTCCCAAGAGCATCACCCTACGGATACAGCGACCCAGACCCCAACCATCCCGTCCCTCCCAAGAGCATCACCCTACGGATACAGCGACCCAGGCCCCCAACCAGCCCGACCCTTCCAAGAGCGTTACCCTACGGATACAGCAACCCAGACCCCCTCCATCCCATCCAAGAGCGTTACCCTACGGATACAGCAACCCAGACCCCAACCAGCCCATCCCTCCCAAGAGCGTTACCCTACGGATACAGCAACCCAGACCCCCTCCATCCCATCCCTCCCAAGAGCGTTACCCTACGGATACAGCGACCCAGACCCCCTCCATCCCATCCCTCCCAAGAGCGTTACCCTACGGATACAGCGACCCAGACCCCCTCCATCCCATCCCTCCCAAGAGCGTTACCCTACGGATACAGCGACCCAGGCCCTAGCCAGACACCAAGCCAAGGCAGCTATAGGAGGCGAGACCTCATCACCGGTGGCTAAGAGGGAGAGAGAGCAGGGGCAATGGCGGGTAAAGGGAGAGAGAGCACGCACACATCTCCTAACCTGTATCAGGTGTTAGGGAACTCGCCTGCACCCACCCTGCCCCTCCAGCGGCCTGGTCATCAGCAGGGAAACCCTTCCCGGCAGGGAGCCAGACTTATTTCCCCCCCCCCCGTGGCAAAAGCCTCTCCGACACAAACACACGGGAGGAGAGAGCGTGAAAAGGTGAACACACGCACACGGGAGGAGAGAGCGTGAAAAGGTGAACAGAAGGGCAGCTCCAGCAGCAGGGAACAGGAGCAGCCGGAGCCTCACCTTACCGCATTCCTTGGCGAGGCGACTCCCTCTCTCCCCCCCCCTCCCCCGGGGGGGTGGGACTCACGCGCTCCCGTACCTGCTCGTGGGAGGGAGGATAAGGTTTCCCAAACTTGTCTGGCTGAAGCGTCGGAGCTCCTGGGCCCGCCTTGCCCTCTTCCGAGCCCGGGTTTGGGGGGAGGGGGGGGACAGAACCGGGGAGGGTCCCACTCGTCCATTGCCGGCCCAAGCCACTGGACGGTTCCTTAGCGCCGCTCCCGGCCTTGCTCCCTTCCGCGCAGGGTTTCCCTAAATTTTGGTTTCACCCCCAAGGAAGGGAAGAATTAAATCCCCATGCGTGCGATGGTGGTGGGGTCAGTACGTAGCCACGGTCAACATCTGCCCCCTCCCCGTGCTACTGCTTTACTCCAAGGCCCGGTTCGCGACTTAGGAAACTCCCAAGGTGGCCCGGGACACCGCCAGCGCGGCCATAAAACCCAACCGGCCCCCCTATCAAACAGGGAACCGGCCATCGGCTTCCGTCAGAAAGCGGCGAGGCCGCACGCTCCACTGGTCGTCCCCCCAACCCTGTCCTGGGGGGCCCCCACCAGCCAGTCGGGTTCCCAGGATATCCACAAATGAATATGCACGAAAGAAACTTTGCATGCACTGCCTCCATAACATGCAAATTTTCTCTCATGCATATTCATTGTGGATATCCTGGGAACCCGACTGGCTGGTGGGGGGCCCCCAGGACAGGGTTTGGTGGGGGCCACTGGTCTATTCCACGCGCTCGCTCCTCTTATCACCAACCCTTTCACGATAATCCGGATCAATGTTAGAGCCCAGCGCAACCTCTCCCACCCCCGCCACGCCGCTGGCAGAGTCCTACGGGCGAGGGCACGGAGGCTTCGGACTCAGGACGCTGCGGGCCGCAGAACCGGCGCCCCCCCCAAGCCGCGAGAACAAGCGGCCCCCTTTGTGCATTCCGCCGGCTCCACGACGTCCCCGTACGCAGAAAGGATGCTGGCACAGCTGTGCAGGGGGGGGGGGGGGGGAGAGGCAGCGGCTCCAGCAGAGACTTCACGGGCTAGCACAGAGAACAAAACCTGACCAGAGGCCACCGAGCTCCCCAGCTAAGCTGGAAAGTCATTACCGAAACAGAAGGATGGGTTAAGAATGGAGGCGGCCTCTTCAGGGTCCATGACTGAACGGCTCAGAAGCCCGGCGCAAAAAAAACCCAAAAACCACACATCCAGGGCAGTTAACGTGGACCCGATTTTGTAAAAAAATATGTTAGTAAAAGTAGTTTCCAGAAAAGCAGCTGAAGGAGACAGCATTTCCTATCGATAAGAGAAAGGCACATTGCGCCCTGGCATAAAGGGATAAAGTGACTCCTGCCACCGCCAGGTTACACACAGAGAGTCAGTGACAGAGCCGGGGATTAGAGCTGAGGCACAGGGGGGATAAAGTGACTCCCCCTGAGGTCACACACAGAGAGTCAGTGACAGAGCCGGGGATTAGAGCTGAGGCACAGGGGGGATAAAGTGACTCCCCCTGAAGTCACACACAGAGAGTCAGTGACAGAGCCGGGGATTAGAGCTGAGGGGCACAGAGAGAAAGTGACTTGTCCCAGGTCAGAGGAGGAGGAGGAGGAGGGGAGCTGCACTCACATCCCAGGCCTTCTCCTGCCAGTAGAAAGCAGGCAGCAGTGCACCACACCCTGCTCCGCACACACACACACACACACACACAGGTTTTCGCTAACCCCTGGCTCTGGAGCCTCTCCTTACCACCTCCCTCTTAAACCAGCAGATTTTACTGTGTACTTTCCAGGTAATTGAGAAGATCCGTGAACTCCCTGCCTTCCTCCCCTATCCAGTAGCTCATCTGAAATCCAGCGTCAAGAGCCAGGGGCTGCAAGTCTGTGCCGTGGCCAGGGCATCGGGGTCAGCATGTCAAGGTCGAACGTGACCCTCTCACACCCCTAACCTTTTCCAGGGTCACCGCCTCGTGCATCCCGTGACCGCAGGAACCTCCGTGCCTTCCCTATCGCTTTACCCCATCACTGGGGGGGGGGGGGGGTGGTCTCCGGAAAGCTGCCCCGGATCCCTTCCGGGTCACCTCTCTGTGCCCTGTTACCATGGATGGTGGTGATGGTGGGG
The DNA here is from genome assembly GCF_901001135.1 of Rhinatrema bivittatum. Classification (NCBI taxonomy): domain Eukaryota; kingdom Metazoa; phylum Chordata; class Amphibia; order Gymnophiona; family Rhinatrematidae; genus Rhinatrema; species Rhinatrema bivittatum. Next base: position 38,846,220 of record NC_042633.1, read on the forward strand.
GGGGGGGGGGGGGTGTCTGCACACCTCTCCCTCCTCACAGGGTGCCCTCTCCCTGTCACCAGAAGGATTTCCTCACCTCTCCCTCCGTATTTGACAATTTTTCTATAACGTCCTTTGGGTTGTTCACCATTCACATAAAATAGAAATTACAACCTTGTCCATCAATTAATTATAAAACAACACTAAAATACAATAAAATAATCAATTAAATATTAATGATCAAAATAAAACAAAAAAAATCGTAATTTAAATAAGAACTGAAACATAGAAGACCCGCACCGAGACCTCAGAGAACCCCTTCGGTGTCGCCACTCTCTGCGCCCCATGCCCATGGACATCTCTGCAGCTCCTCCTCACAGGGAATCCCTTCACTGTCACCACAGGATTCAGTTCCCTGTGCTCCCATCCCTCCTTCCACTCACACTTTTCAATGTTATTTTGAAGGGATATAAAAGAGAGGAGGGGATGGAGGGAAGGCATGGTGGGCACAGAGGACATAGAGAGAAGGGAGCAGGGGGGTGTTGAGAACAGGAGAGGAGTGATTAGGGGGTACAGAGCAGGGCAATGTTTCCCCAACCTTCTCCTGCTGCCACGCCTAACCAGGTGTGTTTTCAACGTAGCCCTAATGAATATGCATGAGATAGATTTGCATACCTCGGGTAACCAGTGTGCGTGCAAATCTTCGGCATGCATATTCATTGTGGCAATCCTGGTTAGGTGCACCCCAGGAGAGGGTTGGGAATGGGGGCACGAGCAGGCAGAGAGTAAATAAGAGGGTAGAGAGTAATGGAACAGAAGAAGGTGGTAAAGAGGAGGTAGAGTATGAGGGAGGTGAGTGGGGGTAGAAAGTAGGGAAGGGGCATCACTGAACAACAGAGGGGAGTGTAAGCAGTGGCTTGAGAGTAAGGGAAAGAGAGAGTAGGGAGCGCAGTAACAGTAGGGGAGGGAGTGAATGAGATGGTGAAGAAGGGAGGAGAGGGGGTAGAGAGGGTAAAGAGGAGAGGAATGAACAAGGGCAAAGGGGAGGAGGGAAGTGAACGAAGGAGTAGAATGGGTAGCGAGTAGGAGCGGGTGCAAGTGTAAGAAAAGGTAAAGAGTAGGAGGGCTGTGAGGGGGGGCAGGAGAAGGGGTAAAGAGTAGGAGGCCTGTGAGTGGGGGGGGGGAGGGCAGGAGAAGGGGTAAAGAGTAGGAGGGCTGTGAGTGGGGGGGGCAGGAGAAGGGGTAAAGAGTAGGAGGCCTGTGAGGGGGGGGGGAGGGCAGCAGAAGGGGTAAAGAGTAGGAGGCCTGTGAGTGGGGGGGAGGGGGAGAGCAGCAGAAGGGGTAAAGAGTAGGAGGCCTGTGAGTGGGGGGGAGGGGGAGAGCAGCAGAAGGGGTAAAGAGTAGGAGGCCTGTGGGGGGGGGGGGGGGCAGGAGAAGGGGGTAAAGAGTAGGAGGGCTGTGAGGGGGGGGCAGGAGAAGGGGTAAAGAGTAGGAGGCCTGTGAGTGGGGGGGGGAAGGCAGCAGAAGGGGTAAAGAGTAGGAGGCCTGCGAGTGGGGGGTGGGGGGGGGGGGCAGCAGAAGGGGTAAAGAGTAGGAGGCCTGCGAGTGGGGGGTGGGGAGGGGGGCAGCAGAAGGGGTAAAGAGTAGGAGGCCTGTGAGTGGGGGGGGGGGGAGGGGGGGCAGCAGAAGGGGTAAAGAGTAGGAAGGGTGTGGTGGGGTGGGGGATAGTGTAGAAAGTAGGAGGGGAGTAACGGGGGAGGAGGGAGAGAGTAGGAAGGGTGTAAGGATAGAGAGGAAGCGGGGGGGGGGGAGGAGAGACAGTAGAAGGGGTAGAATAGGAGAGGTGTGAGGAGAGGGGACAGAGATTAGGAAGGGAACGGACGAGGGTGAGGAAGCAAACCGGGAGATGAAGGAAAAGAGGGGATTACGGGCGGAGGGAACCGCGGCCGAACGCCCCCTCCCCGCTCCGCCGAGAACTCACCTTCTCCTCCCGCCTCAGTCCCTTCACTCCACTCTCCAAGAGGGCGCAGCCAACTCTGTGCCCCGTGCCGCTCGTCAGCCCGGGAGAGGCGGGGCTTGCGGTGCCTTCACCAATCGCGGCTCGCCTCCTCGCCAGCGCGGCCAATCAGACTACAGTCCAAGAGCGCCCTTCCCGCCTCCCGGGGGACGCTCCCCCGAGGCTGCGCCCGCCCCCTTCGGCCGGCGTCAGAGCAGATGGATGGGAGGGCGGACCAATGAGAACCGAGCCGCACCAGTCGGCCGGTGGCATGCAGAGGAAATGGGAAGGGGGGGGGGGGGGCCCTCATTAAAGGGACAGCGCACACAAAAGCAGACCCGCGACAGGGGGGTGGCTAGACCGCCCCAAAACAGCAAGGACAGGGGTGGGGGGTGGACAGGTGACACCAGGAGAGGGGTGGGGTCTCTGTGCAGAACAGGCAAACGTGCCAGGAGGGGGGCGGAGCCTGTGCAAACACAGGGACAGGTGAGTCAGTGCCAGAAGGGGTGGGGGTCTGAGTAATAGAATCATTGAAAGTGCCAGGAGGGAGGGGGACTGTGTACTCATGGGGATGGGTAGGCTCTGTGATGCAGGTATGGGGTGGATCAGTGGCAGAGTATGTGCACAGCTGGAGGGACAGGCAAGCTAGTGCAGAGAGGGTGAAGGCTGTGGGCTGAGACAGGCAGAGGATTAGTGCAGGATGCAGCAGGCTCTGCCAAGGAAAATTGGCTCTTGCCTGTTAATTTTTGTTCTTATGGTACCACACACATCAGTCCAGACTCCTGGGTTTTGTCTCCCTGCTGGCAGATGGAGACGGAGAAAGTTTTTTACTGACACTGTACATAAGCCAGTCCCTCACTATTGACTTGTACCCAAGCCAAGATGAAAGCAACAACCCTACATTTCTAAGCAAACTCCCTCCCCTCCAACGAGCCGGAGGAAGGTGAAGTGGCCCAAAAAAAAACTAACAAAAAAACATGTTTCCCAAATTTAACATAAGCGATCAGCATTGAAAACCTCCAACAACTCCGCACTATATACAAACAACAGTACAGGCGGTGGACTCTCTCCCCCCCCCCCCCCCCAGCCCAGTAAATGGGTGGCTCTCTGTGGTACTACAGGAACGAAAATTAGCAGGTAAAGAACCAATTTTCCTTTCCCTGAACAGAGTCCAAAGCAGCTCCCCGTCATATGCAATTTCTCCCTCTTCTAGAGGCGAAAGCCACTCCTCGCTGTCTCATGCTCTACCACACCCCCCCTCAATCATTACCAGGGTCAGCCTCGCCGTGGCATGTGCCCGGCCTGACTGACAAATGGGAGGCCCAAGCACGTGGTCCCTACATAGCAGGATGCGTGCAAATACATGTCGACCGGGTCACGGTCGTGCATGCACAAGTACGTGAGCAAATAAGTGCTCGTATAGACCATGGTTACATGCACACAGGTACCTGTGGAAGTACACGCTCGTGCTTAGGTTGCTGTTATGCGTACCAGTCCCCAACACAAATATACGCTCTCCAGCCTAGGTCGTGGCCTTTCAGGCACAACTACCTGCACCTACGTGCTCAAATTTAGCGCACAGGTTCACGCACATGAAACCAGCAAGCCGCGAGAACTCGCACACGGGAAAAGAACCGCCACCCGCAACCTACCACGCAGCTAAGCAAGGCCTGCCTGCACCCTTCAGCACGTTTAGGCCTGGATCCGTTCGACACCAGGCACCGAAAATCAAAAAAAGCCCGAAGAGCTTCTCAACAGCTCAGGCCGCTTGACTGGCCGAGAATCCCTGGAGACCGGGGCCGAGAGTCAGCAGTCCCCTGCTGCTGGTTCCGCTAAACAAGCTTTGCACATAAGCAAATTAAAACCGGCAGTAGTCCTCCTCGAGAGCCAGAGACCCCTCCTCGGTGCAAGCGCCTCTCCGCACCTCCGCGGGACAGGGAACTGCCGGCAGTAGTTGAGGGGATTCCCCTGCCTTTTCCCACCGAAGCTGCTAGGGAATCGAACATGGCCATTTCCCCACTGAGAGGGAAATCCTCAGTACTAGACCTCAGCACCCGCGAGGCTTGTTCTAAGGGTGCAGCTATGCTCGATGCAGACCCCCCCGAACGCCAAGCCGCTCGCGCACACTGTTCCTCCCCGCACATCGACGGGCGGCAAGGGAACAGTCCCTGAGTAGCAGGCCGCCAACACCATCTCCGCCGCCGGCAGAGAAGCTGCTGAAAAACCCCGATCACTGAGCTCCCCAATGCTGCAGATTCCTCTCACTTGTACCTTTTTTTTTTTTACTTTACTTTTTTTCCTTTGGTGCAGAGGTTCAGGTTCCAGGAGCGCAGGCCACATGGCAGATCAGACGGGAGCCACATCACTCGCTGCATCCATCTCCATTTGCCAAACTTTAGTGACCCAACCCAAGACAAACCATTAAAAGGGATATATCCCTGCTCCACTGGGCTTGCAGTGCAGAACTGCCAGCAGAATCCACCACGGTCTCAGGGGGGGGGGGGGGGGGGTGTGAGGGATGTGGCCCACCAGAGAGAGCTAGCAGAAGGGTCAATACTGCGGGACTGAAGGTGGCACACTGGGTTAGGTACACTGTCAGTGACTCTGTGTCTCCACCTGCTGGCAGGGAGGGCAAAGTGCAGGAGTGTGAAACAAGCTGGGTATGTACTGGAAATGCAGGTATAGAGGGTGGGGAGTCCGTGCCAGAGCCTGTCTGCACACATAGGTGATCCAGTGCCAAGAGGAGTGGAGTCTGCGTAGCCAGACAGCGCAACGCCAGGATTGGATTTATGAAATCTGAAACAATAAGGCTGCTACCAGCACTCAGCCTGCAGCTGGAAGCCGGCGACGTGTACAGACCTGCCCAACAGTAATTAAAAGGAGTACCCACACCCTCGTCAGGAGCTGACAGCCTACTTACATTTAACTCTGAAGAAACAGCAAAATAGAGAGAAGCAGGAGGGCAAGTGGCAGCCTTTTAAGAGCTCTAATGAGTATGCATGAGATGCACAGGCACTACCACTGCTTGCAAACTTCTCACGCAAACACAAATGAGACCAGTTTAAGCACCCCTCGGGTATCTTGGATTCAGAGCCTTAAATAGTCCCTCTCCACTTATCTTATGCATTTTCTGGCTAGAATTTGCAGGGGAGTCAGGCTGCGCAGTGGATGCAGCAGGGAAGCACGAGAGACCTTTAAATAGCAGCTCATCGTAGGGCAGGTTAGCGGTAGTGTTTACTGAAATACACATATGATTTACAACAACTTTAATACAAAGGAAAAAAAAAGTTATGTACAGAGAATTCCAGCATGCTTCTTTCACAGAAGCAAAGGCCCTTTTATCAAAAGTACTTTTGAACCAGGGCGGTGCAGACAACTCACAGGCTAGGAAGTGTGCCCTGCCACGAGGAAAAATGCAGAAGACAGGGCAGGCAACTTAGTTGCCGAAGGTGCACCCAGTCTGCTTCTTAAGCTAACACATGCAAAGCTGAAAGCAAGGGTAACAAGTTATACCTGAAGAACCGGCATCGTGCCAGCTTGAACAAACAGCCACTAAGCGGTCAAGGACCAGCCTTTCCTGCCTGAACCACCACGGAAGCTGCCAACACTAATGCAACCAGACCAGAACCACCCCTTGGGCTGCTGTAATGAGCAAGCCATAGCCCACCTTATAGCACAGCTTATACATACAGCAGAGCAGGGGACAGGAAATGCCTTAATACAACAGCAAGGCCACTTTCAGAGGCAAAAGTTAAGTAGAAGAGACCTTGTAGCGGGGGAGAGCGGTGACAAGGGGAAGCCTTCAGGCAGGGACAGGGCTCACTCAGTTTAGACAAGAGCAGCGAGGATGCAGGGGGGGGGGGTGGAGTGTAAGGTAAAAACCATGGCCTGAAGAGGCCGATGCTGTTTGATACACACAAGAGGTGCCCAACTGGGTGCAGATTTTGGTCAGAAGATTTAAAAAATAAGAAACTTTAAAAATACAACTTAATCCTTTTACATCAAAATCATCAGCACTGCCCTGTACTATAAGTAAAGTACTGTATGACAAAGTCCATGCATCACTCCCACAGTTCATGACCCTCCACCCATGGTAGATAGTGTCCAAAAACCCTCTGGGAAACAAAGTCTCTCTGCCCATGGCGGCGCTATGCCGGCAATGTCCGCTCCAGCACTTCTTTGGAGGAGGGAGGGATTTTATCTGGAAATTTCACTTCAAACTCGATGATGAGGTCTCCTCGCTGGTTGGCGGCTTTGGGCAGGGGGAGCCCTTCTCCTGGAATTCTTCGTTTCATGCCTGGCTTTATCACATCCTTGAAAACCAACGAGATGGTCCTGTTGTCCAAGGTTGGTGCCTCGATGGTGCAGCCACATAATGCCTGGGGGGGGGGGGGGGGGAGAGAACAAAGACAGGTTAAGCATTTTACAGAGGAACAGTTACAGGACCTGCTGGAGAAAGGAAATCTTAAAATAGAAGTGACTGTGCAATGTTCTGGCAGGCAACTGGCTAGGGTACCCTCAAGGTTTTAAGATACCAAACGCCCAGGCCAAACTGGAGGGAGCCAGCTCCCAGCACGCTGGATACCAGAGGTAAAGAGGGTCTGCCCCAGCTTTCCATCTTCAGGATCACCCTGCCTATAGATGCACCAAAGAGGTCCCACAAGACTAACCTGGGGTCTTCTGCCTAGAGTCCAAGCAATCAAGGGGCTTATGCACTGAAGGCAAGTGCTATTTAGTCTGGCTGAAACACCGCCTAGTATATTGATTCATTGCAAACTGCATGCTCAGACTTCCTGATCAATCAATACAAGCATCGTGATTTCACATTAGCACTACTCTTGCTCATGGAGTTGGCTTGCCAAAGTACTTCTAGAGTAGGTCTTACTGCTTTCTCTCTTTCCTTTCAGGCTTCCCTGGGGGTCTACTTCTACAAAAGTCTAGTTTGACATTTTAATCGTTTCTCCGTCTGGCAAGGCTGTGAGAACCCAAGCAAGATCTGTGTCACAATAACTGGGGTTTTAGCACAGGAAAACCTTTATGAAAGAAGCCAGATAAGGGACCTGGGCTTAGCACCCACGGTGCCCCCTACCGAAAGACGACGTTAGCCATTCAGGGTGTTCTTGGATGCATGCGCCTTGCTTACCTGACGAAGGCTGATCTTGGCTGGGTAGATTATGTCTGAGCCCTCTCGCTTAAAAGTGGGATGGGGCTTGTCCTTTACAACAAAGACAATGTCAGCAGGAATATTGCCCGGGGTTTCGTCTCCCTCTTTGGGGAAGGTTATCTTGGTTCCCTCCTTCCAGCCCTTCTTGATTTCCACAGTCAGAATCTTGTCCTCAGTCCGCATGGTCTTCCTGTCTAAGTTCAAGCGTTTGTGGGATATTTTCATCTTCTTGGTGCACCCCCTGTACACCTCCTCCAGGGAAACCTTCAGATCGCGGACCACGGGGGGATCCTGCTTCCGGCTGGTTTCCCGGATGGTTCGGGAGCGGGGGAAGCCCATGCTGCCAAAGTTGCCCACCCCGAAGCTGGCAAACGGGTCATCGATGTCCATGTCTTCGTCTCCGTTCCGCGGGCCAAAGAAAGTGTCGAAAGGATTCCGACCGCCAAAGAACTCGGCAAACATGGCGTGTGGGTCCCCATGGAAGGTGTAGCTGTATGAGGAGCCGTTAGAGCCCCCTCCGCCACCACCTCCGCCACCTTTCAGACCTAGGAAGGGCACAAAAGCTTAGTGTAAGGTTCTACAAGAGACACAGGGTCAAGAGTCTTTACTGCACCGTTTGCTCCCATTCTATAACAAGAAGGGTCCAGCAAGGACTATGGTGGGAGCTGAAACCAACCGACAACTCTGCTAGACAAGCTGGAAAAGTTGGATTCAAGGCCATTTCCATTAAATCTGGAGGAAACTTCCTGGTATTCTGAGGGTGTGGGGATGTTCTATTTAGATTCTGTTAAAGGCACGTATCACATGTTACTCTGTCCATCTATTATGATGGCAAAGCCAAATGACAGTATACAAAACATGTTAAATAAATGTTTCTATTATGACCCCCGTTTTAGAGGTGCCTCAGTTTTTCTGAAGTATGAACCTTCCTTTGTATTCTTAAGACCTAAAATTTCATTTCCAAGAAGCTCATGGTCTAGAAAAATCACCTCCCATTTTACCCACTGGCTTCCCTCTGCTTCCCACAGCCTTCCTTGCCCTTACAAGTTCTCCTCCACACACCGCCTACACCCTCCAGGCTATTCATCCCGGAAGTAGTTTAGCGTTGAGCTATTGAGAAAGCACGCTCAAGCCGGTTTGGATTAGAAAGCCACAGACCTCTGGAGGAGATTACCTGACTGTCCCAAAATTCCCAAGTCACCTGCCCCTAGTCCTCCCCCCTTTTGAACTGCCATTGCTTGCTGGTGTTAGGAGTTAGGGGGGGGGGGACCTTCCGCTAACCACCGGCCACGGCAGCCACACCGTACAGGACTCGCTACCGGCACCAGCACCCAGACACGCAAAACCCAGGCTACGGTAAAAAGCACCGGGAGCAGTCCCGAAAGGGGACGGTCAAACCAGGAGATCCAGACACATACCCGACGCTGACGCTGACCCTGCCTGCCCACCCACCCCCCAGGGCCGCCGGAATTCACGGCGCGACGGGAGGCGAGCGAATGTGCTCGAACCTTCCAGCGAGAGGCAAGGTAGGCGCGGCCGCCAGCAAGGGCTCCCCCCAGCTGTCAGAGCCTGCCACTGTCCCGGGACTCCGAGGAGGGGGGGGGGGAGGGGGAGCTGCTGGAACACGGGCACCCTCCGCTTCCGGTCGCGCTTTCCCCCCCGAGCCCACGGCCCCGCCTACCCCCGGCGGCCCCTACCGGAAGAACGAGCTCCTCCCCGCCGCCTCCCCCGTTAGCTGCTGGAAGGTGGCCGGGGCGCCACCGAGCCCAGAGGGAAGGGTTAACCCCCTCCCCGTGGGGGGGGGGGGGGGAAAGGGGGGTCATTTCCGGGCAACGAAACCGGACTTCTCAGGCTTCGGCCCAGGAACGTTAATTAAGCCCTGCGGTCTGCCCCGCCCAGCCCAGGCGCTCACCCTCCTCGCCGAACCTGTCGTACACGTCGCGCTTCTTGGGGTCGCTCAGCACGTCGTAGGCCTCGGCCACCTCCTTGAACTTCTCCTCGGCGCCGGGCTCCTTGTTCTTGTCCGGGTGGTAGCGCAGGGCCTGCTTGCGGTAGGCCCGCTTGACGTCGTCCTCCGAGGCGCCCCGGCTCAGCCCCAGCGTCTTGTAGTAGTCCTTGCCCATGGCGGCTCCGGCGCCCGCACAAGGAGGCCGCTCGCTGCCGCTCTCTGCGCCCGCCGACGGCGGAAAGGCACCGCTCCGCTCGCACCTCAGACTACCCGCGGACTGCGTTCGGCGCGCCCGCCTCCCGCCGCCATTTATAGCCCCGCCGAACCTTCCAGACCTGCCCAGAACCTTCCAGGGCAGGGCGCGCGCGCGGCTCCGCCCACCCCGCCAAGCAGGCAGCGGAGCTTCCAGCTCGCGGCCCTGCCGCCAATCGGGTTGCGCAGATTTGGACCTTTTTTTTTTTTCCCCCCTACTCCGCCCCGCCTTCACTCGTCAGGCCCGAGCGCGCGGCTCTAAACCACACCCCTTTTTCATACCTGCCCGCCCCCCCCCTTTCTCCCTCCCTCCTGCGGACTGGATGGCGATGTCCACAGCGCGAGAGCCACACGGGCTTCTGATTGATCGCTCCGCCCGTGACCACGCCCGTCTTAGCCCCTGATTGGCTGCTTGCTGCAAGCCCCACCCCCTTTGTTTGTTTTCCCTCTTGCCGAGGGCGTACCACGTGGCTGCAGCGCAGTCAGCTGTCATGCCATGAGCTGGGAAGCTGTGGGTAGTGTCCGGGGAGTGAGAACCGGGGCCGGGGCAACAGAGGGGGTCTGGGATCCAGGAGAGCGATTACTGGAGAGCGAGAGCAGGACCTAAGGGTTCCTGGGAAGCCAGCGCCGGCCCAGGATCCCCAAGGAGCAAGGCCACTCTCGGCTACCTGGAGAGTGAGAACTCGTACAAAGTGCCAGGGAGTGAGAGCAGGTTCAGGATCCATAGGGGACCAGCAACAGTTCAGGACCTTGGAGAGCAAGGCCAGTCTAGAATTACTGAGAGCCAGTCCTGGAGGTCCTTGGGGAACAAGGGCTGGGCCTGATGTTTCCTGGGGAGCAAGGCTGCTTCCGAATACCTGGGGAATGAGAACCAGTCCAAGATCCCATGGAGTGAGAGCTGGCTTGGCATCCGTGGAAGGGTGACAACTTGTTTGGTAACCTGGGGAGCAAGTGCCAATCTAGGATCCCAGAAAACAAGAGCTGGTCTGGGAGCCCAAAGAAGCAGAGAGCTAGTCTGGGATCCCAGGGAGTGAGAGCAGATCTGGAATCCCTGGGGAGCAGGCAAAAGCAACAGGACATGCAATGATTTCTGAGAACAGCAGAGGTAGAAGAGACAAGTCACAGACAAGGGTCTTGTTAGAGCCAAGCATTTTAGCTGAGTCCTGCAAATTACACACTTACACGGGTACATGGAATGGATCTCCTATTGCAATAGAGCAGGGGTCGGGAACCCATGGCTCGCGAGCCAGATATGGCTCTTTTGAGGGCTGCATCTGGCTCGCAGACAAGTGTCGCCATACTTCGCGGTTCCCCGCTGACCCAGCTGCTCCCCGGTCCTCCGCCGCCCGGGCTTAAAATGCTGTCAGCCCCGGCGGAACGCGGCAGGACAGCTGGAGTCAGCGGCACCGGCGTGCTCTCTTCCCCCCCCCCCCCCCCCCCCCGCGGCCCGGAAGAGGAAGTGGAGAGCATCGGGTGCCTGCGCGGGAAGAAGAGACCACACTAGCGTGGTCTCTTCTTCCACGCAGGCACCCGATGCTCACCACTTCCTCTTCCGGGCCGCGGGGGGGAGGAGAAGAGAGCACGCCGACTGGAGTCATCCGGGTGCCTGCGCGGGAGTCATCGGGTGTCAGCCGGGTGCCAGCGCTGGAGTCATCGGGTGCCTGCGCGGGTCTTCCCGCGCAGGCACCCGATGCTCTCCACTTCCTCTTCCGGGCCGCGGGAAGAAGAGAGCACGCCGGTGCTCTCTTCTTCCCGCGGCCCGGAAGAGGAAGTGGAGAGCATCGGGTGCCTGCGCGGGAAGAAGACTGCAGCGCGGCTCGGAGGAAAATGAAAATCTTCAAACCGCGGCCGATGGGACTCCGCCTTCGCCTCCGCGAGGGCTGAAAATGAAGGAGGTTAGCGTTGGGAGGTGGCTGCTGCTGCCGCGAGTTCCCGGGGGGGGGGGAGAGAGAGAGTGAATGAGCGAGCAAGCATGTGTGTTTGAGATCCTGTGTGTGTGAGTGAGAGATTGCATGTATGTGAATGATTGAGAGCCTGTATATGTGAAAGAGAGTATGTCTGTGATTGAGATCCTGCCTGTGAGAGAGAGAGCATGAATGTAAGTTTACCATTGGGACCCTGTATGTGTAAGTTTGTGATTGAAAACCTGTTTGTTTGAAAGAGTATGTGTGTATGATTGAGATCCTTTGTGTGTGAGAGAGATCATGTGTATGTATGATTAAGAGCCTGTGTGTATAAGTAAGAGAGAGATCATGTGTGTCTGTGTCTGATTGACAGCTGGTTTAGGTGATGGAGCATGTGAGTATGTGATTGAGAGCCTGTGTTTAAATGAGAGAGAGAGACCATGTGTGTCTGTGTGATTGAGAGCTGATTTAGGTGAGGGAGCATGTGAGTATGTGATTGAGAGCCTGTGTTTAAATGAGAGAGAGAGACCATGTGTGTCTGTGTGTGATTGAGAGCTGATTTAGGTGAGGGAGCATGTGAGTATGTGATTGAGAGCCTGTGTGTAAATGAGAGAAAGAGAGGACATGTTTGTAAGCATGTGAATGAGAGTCTGTGTGTGAGAGAAAAAGACAGCATGTATTTATGTGATTGAAAGCCTGTGTGTGTGTAAGCGTGAAAAGATAGACAGCATGTGTGTAAATGTGTAATTAAGAGCCTATATAAGTGAGAGAGAAAAAACATTTGTATATGTGAGTGACTGAGAGCATGTGTGTATAGGTGTGTCATTGAGAGCCAGTGTGAGAGAGAGCGCTGGTATGTGACTGAGAGAGGAGAAAGTTCCAAGCAAACCACCCCACCTCCTGCTAATTCAGAACAATCTCAGGACACCTGGATATCAAACGTTCCCAGGTATGCAGAGCAAAAAAATTTTTGTATCCTTATTATTTTTCATTACTGGATCTTTGTGTCTGCTATTTTGAAATATTTGTTGGTATCTGGAAATGTTTATATGAGTTTTTAATTATTGGATATTCCACTCATCAGCTGTTTCGAAATATGTTCTTTTTGTTAGTACAGTTTTACTGCTGATGATTTTATATTTCTTGATTTGTTTTATAAGGATGTGTGATGTTTCTTTTTTCCTTTGTTACACTGCATACAGAGACTCTGGCTTGTTGCAGTTTCCAATTCAGTTTTTGTCTGCATGCTTCTTGTTATGCGTTTTGGTCTCTTTATTCTATGTTAGGTGAGGGACAGCATGTGATTCAGGTGAGGTTTTCTGCTGGCGTGTAGTTTCTGTGTAGGACTCTATAGCAGCCTGACTTGGTCCGTTTTCCTAATAGGAGATGTATTGGCGTCTTAAGGCCTGGTGTAATATTTTCAGAGACTTATTGTACTTTAAAAGTGTGATCTTACATAAAATGCACACATTTACTTATATTTAGTTTTAAACATATTGTATGGCTCTCATGGAATTACATTTTAAAATATGTGGCGTTTATGGCTCTCTCAGCCAAAAAGGTTCCTGACCCCTGCAATAGAGGAAGCGCAGTTCTGTGGAGGTGGGGCTGGAATTTGTTTTGTGTTTTAAAAAAGGTTTAATCGTCTCAGATATACTTATGATGCACACAATTTCATCTGCCCAGTGGAGGTCAGTGGCAGGCTGTTAACTACCTCCTTATAGCACAGGCTCTCAAGTTTCAGCCAGTAGGCCAAGAAGGGACCAGCTCATGGCTTGCACCTCATGTCTGACCTTGGTCGAAAAGAAGCTGTTTCAGTGGGAACTTCCTGTTATAAGGAGCTGTCCTTTGTTTCAGTGGGAGTCTTCTGTTCTTTTGGTAAAATGAAATAAAGGGACAGCCGGATCCCTGCTGCTGTGACTTGTTCTGGTGATTACGATATAGCCAGCGGGAGGCGGAAACCCTAGTATTTCCAGCCCCCGCGCTCTCTGCATTTTGCCAGTCTCCTTTGGTATTTTCAGCCCCGTGCTCTCTGCATTTCTCAGGAGTCTCCTCTGGTATTTCCAGCTCCTCAGCTCTCTGCATTTTGCCAGAGACTCCTCTGGTATTTTCAGCCCCTGCTTTCTCTGTCTCATTCTACAGAACATGAGAGGGTAGCAAAATGTAGGCGGGAGAGACAATGCTTGTGGTCCGATTCGGTCTCCTACCTTTTTCATGGCATTATTCCCAAAAATCCGCGAGGGAGGCCACTGGCGTCCCGATTCTGTCTCCTAGCTGCTGCACCACAAATCCCAGAGCGACTCAAAACCAGACGCTTATTCCAAATAACCCGGGGGCGGGGCGAGAGAACCAGTCCGAATAAACTCATTCACCCATTGGTCCGAACAGGTGCAGAGGGTGCGTCGTTCCCAGCATACGATTGGCTACTGTCACCCTCAGTCTGCGTTTCCCCGCCTCCACTTCAGCGATTGGCCCCCGCGAGCCAGACGATCCCGCGCAGCTTCCCAAACCCCGCCATCCGATTGGTCGCGAGGGGAGCGGAACGGCGTGTGGCACGCCTCTCACGCAGACGTTTTCGTAGGGGTGGAGGATAAAAAAAAAAAAAACCCGCAGCCTTGAACTGTGCCGAAGGTCGATTGGCTGAGAGCGAGGCCACGCCCAACCTGCCGGAGCCCGCCGATTGGAGGCTTTGGTTACAAATGTCGGGCTCCGCCCGCACCTCTCTTCTCGCGGCCGCTCTCCGTCTGGAGCTCGCGGGTGCGGGGCAGTTGGCGGTGGAGGCAGAGACATGAAGCATTACGAGGTGAGAGACGGAAGGAGGCCTCGGATCTCCCCCGGGGCTAGGGCAGAGGAGGATGTTCATGGTGGGCGCATCGGGCGGGGGGTTCAGTGCGCATGCGTACGCGGTGTATTTATATCCCGGGGAGATATATCACATATAGAATAGGCGAGATACGTATACCTGCAATGATACTCTTCCTTCAGCTTTGTTTCCCCGCTCCCCCCCTCCCAAGCTCTTTCCATCAGCTTCCTGCCCTCCGGGCTAGCGAGACAAGGAGCAGGAGGATACAGGCCTGCTCTTTACCCCAGTGCGTGCATGCATTTTCTCCCAACCCTTTAAGAACTACAAGTCCCAGTATGCAAAGGGGTGGGATAGGCCCTTTGTGAGACGGGGTGGTTTGAAGGGACCGGAAGGGTTAAGGACCGGGGGCTCCAGGCCACCTTCACTTTAACTGGGGCTTGTGACAGCTTTGATAACCGAAGGGTGAAAGCCTTGGCAGCTGTTCAAGCTTCTGCCCTGTTGGGGGGGTGAGGCTTGTTTTTTAAGAATAAAACTACAAACCCCAATGTGCACTGGGAGGGAGGGGGGCTGCTTTAAGAATAGGAGAGCTACAAGCCCCACTGTGCACGAAGAGGGGAACTGACCCTGACGTTTGCTTCCTTGGACCCGTTGGGTGCCTACCAGGCCCTTCCCTCTGTTTCCTGACTCATCTGCAGTCACTAGGACAGAAGCTTCCTGGGGAACCCATGCAGCCGGTCAGGTTTCCAGGCTATCTACAATGACTGTGGGTGAGAGGAGATCAATTTGCATCTGGTAGGACATTTTATCTTGTGCATATTCATTGTGGAGACCTTAAAACCCGATTGGCTACATACACGGAGTCACCAGAACAGAATCTGGGAAAGTATGTGCTAGGGGGCTGCTGGCTGACTCTGTTTGGAGAGGGAAAACGTTCTTTTGCTCTTAAATGAGTTAAAAAATAGTGGGTTCTGGTCTCTGAAGGATTGCGGTGCCACAGACCTAGCTGAAAGCCTTGTGGATAGCGCTGTAATATGCCCCAAACTGGGGCATGTGGCAGCTCAGCCTAGGATCATCCTGTGCTAGAAGTTTGAATTTTAGCTGCACAGGATGAAATGGCGTAAGACCCTTCACGTGAGCGAAATAAAAATGTTAGGTACAGAGGTTGTTCCTCTTTATCATGCTTAGAAATCTTAAGTAATTGCACCTGTAAAAGTAAGTTTGAAGAGGGAGAGATTTAAAGCCCAGATGGCTAGGTAACTTAGCCAGATAGAACTTATCCAGCTAAGTTAGGCGGATAATAGGTGACACAGCTGTGCCGCTGAATGTCCGCAGAGACCTGCTGTTGAGAAGGAAACATCCGAGGGACAGTGCTGGAGTCTCATGCCTGGTACCTGTTCTACAAAGTCCCAGGATCCTTTGCACCTTGTTTCTTCACCACTGCAGAGAGAGTTCCCTAAAACGCTTAATAAAAAACCCAAACCAACCCCTCTTTGTATACAGTTCAAGAAAAAAGGTCCTAGTTTTGCCCTTCTAAGTCAGCCATGATTCTGGATTTAGTAACTGTTTTGAAATGACCATGAGTTTCTATCTGCACGCTCTTCCTTTGGCGTGGGGGTGTCTGTGTGTGCGTGTCTTTTGGGAGGGGGAATGAGGGAATTGCTCAGGTGATTCAAAGGGCAATTGATGCCAAAATATTGTCAGAAAGTTCCCTCCTGCTCTGCCTTCTGCAGTGAGCTGGTACGTGCAGGGCGCGCCTCCAGTAAACGTTTTGGGACTAGAAAGGTTCCTGGCCTTCGTGCTTGTTGCCTCCGTAAGGATTTGTTTTCAGAAGCTGGCAAATACCTTCAGTCGGTGCTGGAGATATGCAGGCTCTGAAACCATCCACTGGTTGCTGCCGTGGGCACCGAGGAGTCTGCCGTTTGCAGAAGGCAGTGATATTGAGGTGGGGTCATCCACCCGGCTCTGCTCACTGAGGCCAGCAGCCACGTCTGGATTCTTGGACAAAGCACGCACATTGCCTGCTGAAGTCCTCAAAAATCCGGACTGGGTTGAGGCTCCTGAGTCCCGAGAGCGTCTGTCTCTACCTTCGACAGATCTTGCCCTGCAGGCGAGAAGGCCTCGGCCCTGTGAGTGGTACCCAGCCCGGGGCGAGATCTTGAACTACCATCCTGGGTCGTACTGTCTCTTTGCCCGAGTCCTAATGGCTGCATCATGGGACTGGCTTCCCGCGGAGACTGCGCATTTTGGAAGTCTGGGTCCATGAGCCGCGCGCTCCTTTTTTTTCCTTCTCTGGGAGGAGGTGTTCACGGGGAGCGCGGTGACTCCATCGTGGTCCAGACTGGGACCATGCCAGCCTCCCCCCCGAAGTCAGGACCCCTTGATCACAGCTCTGCTTTGGAGCCTGTGTAACAGCATGGGTATGGTCTTCCCTCAAATTAAGGGCGTAAGCATTAACCGGAGATAGCGTGCGCACGCCCTAAAGAAGGACCTTTCCTGCTCTCAAACTCCTGCGCAGCATGGCCTGAGGTTCTGTACGTCGATCCAGGAAAAGGCATTGCATCGTAGGAGGAACCCCAGCCGTCTCCAGGCTCTGCTGCCAGAATGACGTGGCCAAGGCTGCACTTGGATACTTGTGCGTCATTAGGTACCCTAAAGGATCTCGCTCCCTTCGGGCTGTGCCTATGGAACATTTCTATTCGATAAGGTCCTTGGCGAGCACAAAATGCTTTGGGGAGTCTTTACCAGGTTTTGTATCTAGCATTGGTGTAAGACCAGAGGGAAAAGAGATGTGATAGGACGGTTCTTTATAGCTGCTCGCAGAGCAGGGGCGGCAGGCCTGTATCCGAGCTTGCTGTCCGCATTGCTCATCCTCCCCCTCCTGCTGACGAGAGACTTGTCGTGGCAGCATGGCACTCGCGTTAGACCTTGCTCATGTCCTTGTGCTGTAAAGCTGGCTATATATAGAGAGAAGGATAGCGGTGTGAGCTGTAGAGTCAGCTCTTCCTGTGAGCTGGCCGTGTGCTGTCCGTCTGTCACAGGAGCTGTCCAGAGCCCAGTACTGAAGGTTCAGTGGTCATTCTTTGGGGGGGTGGGAGTGCAGTTTGAATACATCGTGCTCCTGTGATCCCCTAGCTATTGACGCATCCCTTGCACCGATTGACTAACATCATTATCACCTTAAATTAATGTGGGGGGGCGGGTAGTTTTGTATGTTTAAAGGGAAGAGGGCACGGCCCCCCCTGTACCCCCTAAAGAACACGCGAAGACTCCACCCGAGGGCATGAACGCCGGCCCTAGAGGTGGGAGGGGGCAGATCTCCGGCTGTTTGCAGGTCGGACAGGTTCTGTCGCATGGGGGACGAGAGCTGAGCGAGTTTATAAGCAGTGAGACAGCCGTAGAGTTATTTCTGGCCTCTGCCCGTCGCTCGTGAGCACGAAGGCTCCCGCTGGTTAGAGGGGGACAGACCGCCAGGACCTCGATGGGGCTTAGGGAGCCAGACCCCAGGGGGTGGGTCTCCAGGTCTTCTCTCTGGAGTCTTCCCCCCCCCCCCCCTCTCTATAGAAATCTGAAGTGGGGCAGGTCTTGTAGGGATTTACCAGAGTTCCTTGTGAAGCAAAAGCCTGGGAAGCCAACGCGATCCTCCCTCCAACAACGGCCGCTGGAGCCCCCACCTGTTGCTTGGTGCAGCTAATCGGGTCAGTAAGGTTTGCAGGCCTGGCCCTGGGTTACCGCTGACTGCCCAGCTAGAGGGCGAGATCTTCTGGAAGTATCAAAAGCCATCTTTGCTGTGCACCCAAGGCCTTCTCTAGCTTTTTCCCCCCCCTGTATGGGCAGACCGGTTCTATTTCTCCCCGGTCGGTCCTGCTGTGCTACATGGCCCAGACGTGTCCTGCGTGTGAGGCAGGCTGGGATAATGTCAGCTGTTCCTAAGGAAAGCTTGTTTTATTGCTCCGGGCTACGGCCCAGTCCCCAGAGGAGAGCAGGTCGCTGCACAGACTGGAAAGGTTTCCGCCCGGAGCCTGCGACCTTTGGCAGAAACACAGCAGGAAGTTAATAATGAACGAGAGCTGCCGGGCCTCTGCTGATGGGTGCAGGTTACCCCCAGTGCATGTCACGGCCGCTGGTGCTTGTAGCACTGTGGAAAATGCTGTGCCAACTGAAAATGTGACTTCTCACCTGCCCTCCCATCAACGGGAACAGCCACTAATCGGGGGGGGGGGGATGCAGCGTTTGGATTGGTTCCTGCGCATGTGGGAATATCTCTCTACAGGCGGGACGCACGTCTTGCCAGCAAGTTTTAATCTTTCAATGAATCTCTTGCAAAAGAGGGTTTTACTGAAGGGACAGGCAGCCGGTGCTCGGCTCGCCAAGATATTCCCCAGGAATATGCGGGCAGGGCAGGGCTGGAGGGAGCTGGGTGGGTGACTTGCAGGTCCCCTGGCGGATGCTGTGGTTTGGGGGGGGGGGGGGGGGGGGGCGTTCAGCCTGGAAGAGACGGAGGTGGACTGCCAGCTTTCCAGACCCTAGCGTCTGCTGCTGATGGCGCACAATTCTGGTTTTCCTGCCGACCCTTGACCCCGAGCAGCCTGTCTGTCTCTGGCTTTCCTGTGGTGAAACGTGCGTCCCCTCGGTATCCGACGGCCCTCGTTCCTTCACACCCCTCCCTCTGCTGAAGATTCCTACTTTCTAAAGTTCAGTTTGTGCCCTCCCTCCCTTTCAGCAGTTTAAAAGTAAGGCGCGAGCAGCCCGGGAAGGAACCCGCCGCGTGGCCCCGGGTGTCCCCGATCATTCGCAGGCGACGGGACTGCCGTAAGCCAGCGGCGAGGAGACGCGACGAGAAGGCTGGTTTTCAAAGGCCCGGGTCACACGGAGGCGCAATCGAAGGCGTCTGCCAGGGCAGTCCCTTGTCCCAGCCTCCTCCATGGCCCGCAGGGCAGCCTCGGCTGCGCCAGGAATCGACTGGACGGTTCGGGTTTCCGCTTAGCCCTGCTGTGACAGATATTCCCCTCAGCTGCTGGACGGCACTCGGGGAAAATGTTTAGTGTTTGCAGCGGTTGCTCCTGTGATAAACTCAAAAGAACTCGTGCAGGACCGTTTGGAGCCAAAATACGACCGAGCTGCGTGGGTGGGCTCCCGGTGGCATTGGGATGGCCCTGCCTGGCAGGTAATGGTGCAAGTCATGAAGAGACCAAAGCGACAGGACTCCTCCTCCTCCATTTCATGCAGGGGGGGGGGGGTCACTCCGTTCTCAGCGCCACTTCCTGTAAGGTGAGACGGGGGCCTTTCTGCCTCTGGACCCTCGTTGGTCGTCTCGGGCTTTTCCTGCCCGGTCATGGATCTGGGTCTCTCATTGTATGTAAATCGCCCCACGATGGTCCCAGTGCGGTGCTTCCCAGATCTCTCCCCCCGGGCTGCCTGCAAGGAGTAGGCATGAAATGGATTTGCATGCAGACCCTACCTCATGCATATTCCTGGCAGAGATCCTGACCAGCAGGGGCCCGGGACAGGTTGCGCCGAGGTGGGTGGTAAGAAGTGAGGCTCTGCTCAGTCTCTCCTGTGTCCCCCCCCCTCCCCCCAGCATGGTTAGCACTAGCAGAAAAAAAACTGTCGGACCGAGGGACCTAAAGTCCAGAAAAACGCAAGGTCTTCGGTCTGATTGCGCCCAAGGTCTATGGGGGGGTCTCTGTGCACTGGATTCAGTGCAGAATGGGAAACGTTTTGTGCAGCATTGCCCCCTCCTAAGGCCGCACCCTCCCCTGGCTTTCCACTAGGAAGACCCTGTGCTCGCGCCCTCTCCTCCCTTCCCCCTTCTCTCACTCCGTCTCCATCGGACCCCCCACCACTCCCTGCTTTGTCTGGGTGACCCAGGCCGACACCATAGGCTTATCCCTGCTGGCCTGCGCGCGCCAAGGCCCCCTCTCCCACCGCCGTCCCGATCCACGTAGGCCGGCCTGCCGCAGCGGACGCCGAGGCTATTCCTCCGCTGTTTCCTGGTCCCCGCAGGCCTCCGCTGTTTCCTGGTCCCCGCAGGCCAGTCTGTGGGACGAGGCTGCTGTCCACCCCCCCCCCCCACCCCAGGAGCACGGGCTACAAGCAGAGGAGGCAGCAGCCACCAGAGCCCGCTGCTATCCCGGCAGATTGAAGGTGGGACCAGGGGTGGGGGGCTTCCATCTCTCCAGCTCAGGGTACAAGTCCTTTTCGCTCCAGCCGCACTGCGGGGCCTGTGGGCACAGGGGCTTCCTCGCTCACTCTCAGGGTCGCACCCTCGCTCGGTGAAGGCCTTCTCCCTCACAAGCCGGGTGCCGTGCTCACCCCTCCTGCCTGATTTTTGGGAGCATGGCCCTGAGCAGTAGCAGCCAAGCCTCTGTGTGCTTCCCTGCAGGAGGAAAAACCAAACGTGAATATATATTTTGGATCCTCTGTCAGATGAAAGGCTTCCTCCGTCATCCGATTCCATCTGCGCCCCCTCCCCTCCCCTCCCTTCTCCCCTCCTCTCCTGTTTCCCTGCATGGGCTGAGAGGGGGGAGAGGCTGGGTTTTTATTTTAAGATGCTGAAGGACTCAGCACTTTTTGCAGGTGCCACCCTCCTCCCGGGAGATTCCCAGCGGTTCGCTGGCACGCTTGGCGGGTGGGAGGGGAGGCGTTTTATGACAGCGCCTGGGTCTATTAATATAACTTGCTATCCGCTGAGATTGCTGAACGGCTTCCAGGAGCCCCTTTACTAGCAAGTTAACACTTAATGAGGCGACAGTCTGCCGCTAGGCCCCAGGAGGAGAAGTCGTCTGCAGGCACCGCAAAAGAAAACCCTAAAACTATCTACGCAAGGGCACAACTGGTCCACAAGCAAACTGCACGGCCCTATCTAAACCAGCTCCCAGTTTCTGCTCTCATTAACACGGCTTCAAACAGAGGTCCTAGAAAAGTGCCTGGACAAAATCTGAACAGGCCCCAAATAGGAGAGAACCAGTCTGACCATAGTGCTCCAGATATTGCGTACCACGGTGGTCTTTCCGTAGTCCTTTGTAACTGTAAATAAAATATCACCGGGTAGCCTTGGCAAAGATGTCTGTTACCCCTTGCAGCATCCATGGTGGCCCACGTTGGGTTTTAAGGCCACGGATAGCTGTGAGGTGGCCGGTGTTTCAGCACATGCCTGTGCCACAAGGCATCCTTCGCTGAAGCAAATAAGTTAAAATTCACTCCTCAAACTAAACCCTTTACAGGGGGATTTACAAGAATCATGGCGGATGGCCATCGGTCTTCCTCAGTATCAACCACAGGGGGTAGATTTTGGCTTTTTTAAGATTCGCCAGTCACATGTCTCCCTTCTGCTTTTGTCAACCAATGGGATAGTCAAAAACTATCCCAATCAGAAGATGAACAACCTTGGGGTAGGCCCCTCGAGAGCCTTCCAATGTCCATGTGTGGGGTTTGATCCAAGATGACGGGTTATGGTCTTCTCGTTAATCAAACACTGACCACACTAATCTCTTGCTATGGAGCAAGTGTCCAGCTTAAAAATCCCCTCCAGTTCCCTTCCCAGTAAATACCTGGCCAAGATTGCTTCGGATACTGGGAAGGTCAAATCTTCAAGAGAACCATGCGGCTGAATGCAGTGCTCAAGGTCATGTGATGCCGACCTGAGACAGTGGATGAAAGCTGGGAGGAGGTTTCTGTAACGTGGATGAAAGCTGGGAGGAGGTTTCTGTAACGGCCCTGCAACCATTGTGGTCTAGTAAGCTGGGGCCCGAGTTTGATCCTGAACTGGAACAGCAGTCGAGAGCTTTCCTCGCTTCCAGGGTCCATTGGCTTTTTCTCCAGCTGCTATTCTTGGAGGCTTGGGTTTGACCAGCCTTCATGTTTTGTTTTGTTTTGTTTAGCATCCGTTATTGGAAAATAAATGCACTCTTGCTATCCGGATATCGTTTTCCGTACGGCAGAGATCAGGTAGCCCTGTTGCGGTTCACAAGGCTGTGATCCCTTTTTATTGATCAGCTGGTAAGAAGTTCTTGGTTAGAGATCGGCAAAGCTTGGGCTGAATGGGAGTATTAAAAATATCGGCCTGACTTCTGTATATTCACCGTGTCCAGGGTCTGAAGAAGCAGGAAGCGCCCGGTATAAAAGGAGCAAAATACCAGACGGGTCTTGAAATGGGTTTTCGGGGTCTCTGCTGGTGGCGGTTGGGTTGTGGCTTCTCTTTCGCCAGGATGACCGCTCAAGGCGTTGGTTGACTTAGAAATGATGCCGAGGCAGCAGAAGGGATGGGAGAGCTGCTGTCAGCCGGAAAAACGGGTCTGGGAGACGGGGGTAGAGGGAGGGGGAGAAGATCTGTGGCTTGAAGCTGAAACCTATTTCCCTGCCTCTGGAAAAGCCAGAGCTGACACGGATACCCCGGAGGTGGGCGGCCGGGAGGGTGGCTTGCTGGCCGAATCGTTGAAATACCAAAGTTGATAGGCTGAATGTGAAACCAGAGGCAAATTCTTGCAAGTCCCCCAAGAGAAAAGGAGCGATTAGTTGTAGGAGTCTGAGACTGGACAGACTTGAGACAGATGTCCCGCAGCCTTTCGGTTGAATTCCTCTCCCTCCCCCCCCCCCCCCCCTTTCAGTCCCTTGCTCTCTGTAAAACCGAGACCCCCCCCCCCTCCCCATGCTCTCCTCGCTGCTGCAGCTGCTGCTGGCGCTTCTGAGCAGATGTTGGGAAGCGGGTTCCGATCGGCCGGGCTGGGTTTTATATTTAGCCGCCCGTACGGGGCAGGCTATCGTGTTACACATCTCCGAGCGAGACCTGCCTGCCTGCCGCACGCGGAGCGCAGCCGCCTCTCCGCGGCGAGATCTCTTCGTCCCGGAGGGGCGCCGGGTCCCTCTGCAGCTGGCTCCGGGGCTCTCTGATCTCTTCCTGCCGGGGGCGCCCCCTCTTTCGTTCTCTGTCCGGATCTGCGGACGTAGATTCTGTTGGGTGGTGGGGAAGGGGGGGTGGGGGGGTGGTTGGGATCTGCTGTGAAAGCAGCTGAAGCCTAAAAGGACCATGGATATGAATATGGTAGCGAGCGAGATGAACCAGCCGGGCAAGAAAGCCGCCAGTGGGGCAGCCCCGAAGCAGAGCCCCCTCAAACCGGTCAAGAAAACTAAAAAAGCTGTTGTCTTTTTCGAGGTGGAGATCCTTGATGCCAAGACCCGGGAGAAGCTCTGCTTTCTGGACAAGGTAAGGAGCCGGCTTTGCGTGCCCCGTACTCCCCGTCGCTCCTACCCCGAGCGGTTTTGAATGTCCTGCGTGACGGAGTCCCCCGGGGGGGGGGGGGGGGAAGCATTTTACGAGCCGGGAATTGCTTTCATGCACTGGCACTGCAAAAAGGTTATGGGGAGAAGCGTGAAATCCGTATCTGGCCGGAAGAAAAACGAGCATCTTAAAGGGGGGACCTGCCAGAGCTTGTCCTGCTGTCCAGCTGCGTAGAGGCGTAGCCGGGTGGCAGGGCGGGTGGGGAGCTTTGGAAGGACTCCATGTCTGCAAACCACGCCGTTTGTTTTGAGGTCTCTGCAGACAGTCGCACACGGTGCGAACGGCTACAGCCAGATAGCGAGGGGGGAAAAAAATTGTAATCCTGGAGCCAGTCCTGGGGGTGTTCCAGTGCATTGTGGGCCTTGTAGTCCGGCTGGCTTTGCCTTGCTCGCTGCAGACAGCAGAATTCACTTAGGGAGGGGGGGGGGGGGGTCCAAACGCCAGGAGCAGCTTGAAATCTCCACCAGCAGCTGGGGAGGCTTGGCGGCTCCTGGAGGATCGACAAACACCTGCTTATGTGACTCTTGCCGGAACTGATGGGGACTATTAGTCTCTGCTTGAGCTGGCGGTGGCTGGCAGGTTATCCGAGTCACAGAAGGGAAAGCTTCTCTATCCATCCATAGTGCAACCGCACCTTGAGTACCGTGTGCGGCTCTGGTCTCCCCATCTCGGGAAAGGGCATGGCAGACCTGTAAAAGGTGCAGAGGAGGGTGACAAAAAAAAGAGAGAATCTGGAACAGTTCTCCCATGAAGAAAGGCTAAGGATGGCTGAGGGGAGACGGATAGTGCCCTATAAAATCAGGAGTGGGGTGGAAGGAAGCGGTTAGTTACCCTCCCAAACCATGCTAGGACTGGGGAACACATCAGGAAGCTAATAGGTAGCACATTTAAAACAAATTGGAGAAAGTGTTTTGTTTTTTTTCCACTCTGCATGCAATAAAACTCTAGAATTCATTGCTGGAGGATGTGGTGAAGGCGGTTAGTATAGCTGGGTTTAAAGAGTGTTTGGACAAGCTCTTGGAGAAAAGGCCCTTAAACTACTCCTAGCCGTGCAGGCTTAGGGAAGCCACTGCTTATTCCTGCTAACGAGCAAGAAGGATGGATCCATTGAGCCCCAGCTCTAGCAGTGAATTACGATTCAGGGGTGGCAGACTTCAGTTGATAGTTGCTCTGTGTCTGGAATAAAGGCGGAGGTTTACCCTAAGTGTTATGAAGCCAAGCCTAGTCATTCAAGGTGGGGATTAGAACTCCCTCCCCTGAGTTGGTTAACCCTGGTTTGGTGAGGCCCTGCTGGTCTCTACCTCTCCATTTTGCTTTCTCTCTGCCTTTTCTCCTGCTGCTTCAGGAAAGATTTCATTTCAGGGGGTGGGAAAGGGGACTTGCTGTTCTCATGTCCGTCCGTGTCCCCCCCCCACCACCAACTCAACCCAGCCAGGGGCCACAAACCTTGGCCCCCTTAGGAACCCACGAGCCTGGGCGCCAGATGTGGCTGCTGAGCCTCCATTTCCGGCCGGCTTGGGGAAAGACCAAAGAGAAACCGTGCCGGCAGCTAAAGAGTCCGGTAATCTACCCCCAGGTCTCTTCTCTAAGCTGAACAGCCCTCACCTCTTCAGCCTTTCCTCATAGGGGAGCTGTTCCATCCCCTTTATCATCTTGGTCTGTACCTTTTCTAATTCTGCTCTATCTTTCTTGAGATTTGGTGACCAGAACTGCACACAGGACTCAGGATGAGGATGCACCATGGAGGGATACAGAGGCAGTGTGATATTCTCTGTTTTATTCTCCATTCCCTGCCTAATAATCCCCAGCTTTCTGTTTGCTTTCTTGGCTGCTGCTGCACACAGGACTCAGGATGAGGATGCACCATGGAGGGATACAGAGGCAGTGTGATATTCTCTGTTTTATTCTCCATTCCCTGCCTAATAATCCCCAGCTTTCTGTTTGCTTTCTTGGCTGCTGCTGCACACAGTACTCAGGATGAGGATGCACCATGGAGGGATACAGAGGCAGCGTGATATTCTGTTTTATTCTCCATTCCTTTCCTAATAATCCCCAGCATTCGGTTTGCTTTCTTGGCTGCTGCTGCACACAGGACTCAGGATGAGGTCCCACCATGGAGGGATACAGAGGCAGTGTGATATTCTCTGTTTTATTCTCCATTCCTTTCCTAATAATCCCCAGCTTTCTGTTTGCTTTCTTGGCTGCTGCTGCACACAGGACTCAGGATGAGGATGCACCATGGAGGGATACAGAGGCAGTGTGATATTCTCTGTGTTATTCTCCATTCCCTGCCTAATAATCCCCAGCTTTCTGTTTGCTTTCTTGGTTGCTGCTGCTGCACACAGTGCTCAGGATTCAGTCTCACCATGGAGTGATAGAGGCAGTGTGATATTCTCTGTTTTATTCTCCATTCCTTTCCTAATAATCCCCAGCTTTCTGTTTGCTTTCTTGGCTGCTGCTGCACACAGTACTCAGGATGAGGTTGCACCATGGAGGGATACAGAGGCAGTGTGATATTCTCTGTTTTATTCTCCATTCCCTGCCTAATAATCCCCAGCTTTCTGTTTGCTTTCTTGGCTGCTGCTGCACACAGGACTCAGGATGAGGATGCACCATGGAGTGATACAGAGGCAGTGTGATATTCTCTGTTTTATTCTCCATTCCTTTCCTAATAATCCCCAGCATTCTGTTTGCTTTCTTGGCTGCTGCTGCACACAGGACTCAGGATGAGGATGCACCATGGCGTGATACAGAGGCATTAGGATATTCTCTGTTTTATTCTCCATTCCCTGCCTAATAATCCCCAGCATTCTGTTTGCTTTCTTGGCTGCTGCTGCACACAGGACTCAGGATGAGGATGCACCATGGCGTGATACAGAGGCATTAGGATATTCTCTGTTTTATTCTCCATTGCCTGCCTAATAATCCCCAGCTTTCTGTTTGCTTTCTTGGCTGCTGCTGCACACAGTACTCAGGATGAGGTTGCACCATGGAGGGGATACAGAGGCAGTGTGATATTCTCTGTTTTATTCTCCATTCCCTGCCTAATAATCCCCAGCTTTCTGTTTGCTTTCTTGGCTGCTGCTGCTGCACACAGTACTCAGGATGAGGATGCACCATGGAGGGATACAGAGGCAGTGTGATATTCTCTGTTTTATTCTCCATTCCCTGCCTAATAATCCCCAGCTTTCTGTTTGCTTTCTTGGCTGCTGCTGCTGCACACAGTACTCAGGATGAGGTTGCACCATGGAGGGGATACAGAGGCAGTGTGATATTCTCTGTTTTATTCTCCATTCCCTGCCTAATAATCCCCAGCTTTCTGTTTGCTTTCTTGGCGGCTGCTGCTGTTGCACACAGTACTCAGGATGAGGTTGCACCATGGAGCGATACAGAGGCAGTGTGATATTCTCTGTTTTATTCTCCATTCCCTGCCTAATAATCCCCAGCATTCTGTTTGCTTTCTTGGCTGCTGCTGCACACAGGACTCAGGATGAGGATGCACCATGGAGGGATACAGAGGCAGTGTGATATTCTCTGTTTTATTCTCCATTCCTTTCCTAATAATCCCCAGCTTTCTGTTTGCTTTCTTGGTTGCTGCTGCTGCACACAGTGCTCAGGATGAGGTTGCACCATGGAGGGATACAGAGGCATTAGGATATTCTCTGTTTTATTCTCCATTCCCTGCCTAATAATCCCCAGCATTCTGTTTGCTTTCTTGGCTGCTGCTGCACCCAGGACTCAGGATGAGGATGCACCATGGAGGGATACAGAGGCATTAGGATATTCTCTGTTTTATTCTCCATTCCCTGCCTAATAATCCCCAGCTTTCTGTTTGCTTTCTTGGCTGCTGCTGCACACAGGACTCAGGATGAGGTTGCACCATGGAGGGATACAGAGGCAGTGTGATATTCTCTGTTTTATTCTCCATTCCTTTCCTAATAATCCCCAGCTTTCTGTTTGCTTTCTTGGCTGCTGCTGCACACAGTGCTCAGGATGAGGTTGCACCATGGAGCGATACAGAGGCAGTGTGATATTCTCTGTTTTATTCTCCATTCCCTTCCTAATAATCCTGAGCTTTCTGTTTGCTTTCTTGGCTGCTGCTGCACACAGTGCTCAGGATGAGGTTGCACCATGGAGCGATACAGAGGCAGTGTGATATTCTCTGTTTTATTCTCCATTCCCTGCCTAATAATCCTGAGCTTTCTGTTTGCTTTCTTGGTTGCTGCTGCTGCACACAGTGCTCAGGATTCAGTCTCACCATGGAGGGATACAGAGGCAGTGTGATATTCTCTGTTTTATTCTCCATTCCCTTTCCTAATAATCCCCAGCATTCTGTGATATTCTCTGTATCTGCAGACATAACTTCAGCAGGGGTGGAGGGGTAAGTTTTTTGCCACCTTGGCCCATCCAAAACCAAGGGGCCTGCTGAAAATTAATCCACAGGCTGTTTGGGTGTAAGTGACAGCAGCCAGGTTGTGCTCGCTGTAAGGGAATATCCTTCTGGGCTGCAGGAGATCCCCTGCTGCTGCTTGGAGGCGCCACACGTTCATGAAAAGCAAGAAAGTTTTTTACACAGGCCTAGGACTATCCTGCTCCAGATCCAGGGGCCAGGATGACCACTAAGTTCCCCTTTCCTCCTCCAAGCTGACGAGCGGAGAGCAGAGCAATGCTCTTGTGGTCTGACGGCTGCTGCGTCTGCAGGCCCGGTGCGTGCCCAGCAGATCAGGTGCCCTTCAGAGCCTGAGCCGGGAGCTGCTGGGAGGCAGGCTGGAGCGGATCCGCGCATGGGGGAGCCAGGAAGCAGTGGCATCCGTGGGATACCAGGGTGGCAAGCTGGCACTTTGAGACGTCTTCGGCCCCTGGAGCTCGTAGTTTTCTTCCATTAAGATTTTAACTGTACGAATGAAGCCCCCCCCTCCAGCCTGGCACCTGGGTTCCTGACATGCCTATCCCCTCACGCCTCTAAATCCTTCCTGACAGCTGGACTTGCTCGGGGCCAGGGCTCGATCGGCTGCCCTGGAATTGGCGGTGGTGGTTCGCCAGGACTGAATGTACCAGCTCAGCAGTTCATGCGGCCGATGGTCGGGCCCCAGCATCTCTGCTGCCAGGCTCTCGGGCAAGTCGGTCACATTTCATGTCCCGTATTATTAAAAAAATAATAAAAATTTTAATTTTTGCAACAAACCGTCTCTTCCCTTCAGCACTGCTGGACTTTTTAACCTGTGCCCGTTGAGGTGTCTTGGGAAACCGCAATCCTCTCGGCTCTTGTCCCTGCTGCCTGAGGATTGATTGGCATCGGGGAGAGCAGGATGCAGGCAGGGGGTGTTCCTGACGCACGACGCATCCCTTCCTTAGGTGGCGGTTAGGTGCGTTGGACGCCCTTACGTTTGCGCTGGATGAAATGTTCCAAGTGGCCGGCGCACGGACATGGAGCTCGGCGCTGGACCTCTCTCCTTCCCGGGAGTCCTTACGCAGCCTGCGTGGTGCAGATACCTGCCTGGCCCAGACCTCCGCCACCTTCCTTACATAGAGAAGATCCCCCGAACTAGCGAGCCGCCTC
The DNA here is from genome assembly GCF_901001135.1 of Rhinatrema bivittatum. Classification (NCBI taxonomy): domain Eukaryota; kingdom Metazoa; phylum Chordata; class Amphibia; order Gymnophiona; family Rhinatrematidae; genus Rhinatrema; species Rhinatrema bivittatum. The sequence goes on from NC_042633.1 coordinate 38,875,103, forward strand.
TCGCTCCCGTCTGCGGTCCCAGGGGACGGAGAGATGGAGGGAGCCGCTCATGGTTTTGAGTAAATTTTTTTTTCTTCTATTTTTTTGTAGGTGGAGCCCAATGCAACGATAGCCGAGATCAAGAACCTGTTCACTAAATCTCGTAGGTACCGGGACTGAACGCGTAGGTTGGGCATGGCTATTCTAGTTCCCAAACCCCGTGCTAAGCCTGGGTAAATATACGTGTGAGAGAAACGTTGCACGCCGTGGCCTCCGGGGTGTGCGGATATATCCCGTGCACGCTCGTGGCTGTCGTGCAAGCCTCCGACTGGCTTTGGGGAGAGAGAGAGGGCCAACGCTCAACACCCTGTGTCCTCTCATTCCAGATCCGCAGTGGTACGCAGCCCGGCAGTCGCTCCGCTTGGATCCAAGTAAGTCTGGCTCTCTGCTGATCCTCCAGCTTTCAGGCTGCTGTCGCTGAGCTTTGGGTGGGAGGGAGGAACCTGCGACTCGGCCCTGACCTTTGGAAGATCCCCAGCAGCTTCCTGTGAAAAGCCATAAAGTGCAAACTGGCGGGGGGAGCGAAAAGAAACCGAAAGCACCGTTGTCGGAGGCTGCCTATCCGCACAGAACTGTTCTGATGCCTGGGGGGTTTGCTGTGCACCCAGAGTCATGCACGCTGCACACTGGTGCTAGGGAGATTTTTTATTGCAAAATTCAGCACCAGGCTGGCTTCCCTGCCCGTGCGCCCCTGAAATAACAGCGTGCAGGGGGGGGGAGGAGCCATGCTCTTGTGGCATTCAGAGGGAAGGCTGTGACCTTTACCAGCGCAGCTGGAAGGCCAGAACGCTGTCTCCCGGGCTGGGCTCGCCCTGTGACGGATGAGGGCGCAGCTGGTCTGAACCGAGGCCATGCTCTTTTGTACAAGTGGCAGTGCCACGCGGAAAGGAATAGGGTCCGGGGTGGGGGAGGCAGCGGTGGGATTGGCGTGAGAGGCCTCCCGTGGCCTGTAGGCTTTCATATTAAGCATACAGTGGCCCCCATACACCATGTGACATCCTCTCCGCACGGGCCCCTTCGTCACCATTCGGTGCAGTCTGCCTGATTATTTAAATGTTTTTCTTTCCTGGGGATCGCGGAGCAGGCGTAGCTCGGTGTCGCGCGGGCGCATCGAATCCACGGCAGGCGCTCTGATGGCGTGACGCGTCGGTCGCGGAAGGTCTGGAGCTTTGCGTCGCCGTCCTAAGCTGGAGCGCTGCTGCTGGGCGTCGCTCTGTTTTGCTCTTCTCTTTGGATGTTTATCTTTTTTGCTGGCCTTCCTCCTCACGGGTTCCCTGTTTTGTTTTGTTTTTTGGCTGCGGTGGCGTTGGCTGCCTGGGGTCGGTGGTGGTAGGACCTCCTCGCTTGTGTGTGAAAGCAGCTGAAGGAAGTCCCGTTAAGCCTCCTGACTCTGGTCGGAGAGCTGGCCCTGTCAGTCTCTTCAGCCCAGAGCCGCTGAGCTCCCGGCTGGGGGTGATTTATCTGCTTTCCACCTGTTCGGCACAACAGGAAGGGGCTTGGCTTACCTGCATGGTTTTTGTAGCAGCTGTCCTTCCAATGTTACCCCCCTTTCCCTCCTCCCCATTGCATTGTTGTCATCCAAGCCTGATTTGGGGGGGGGGGGGGTTTAGATCTTATTTAGAGGCTGCTCATGTTCTGGTTAGTTTGCCTGCCCTTTGGGTTTGGGTGCTTGCCGGCGACGTTTGTGAATCGATGCATTTGAATGATGCGAGGCTGGGGAAAGGGGGTTTGGTGCTGCTGCTGCTCGATTACTTTCAGACACACTTGTGTGTTTCTTTTTTATTTAAAAGCGATCTGCTAAGGGGCCGATCCGATGGCTGAGGGGTTTAATTCTCGAGCTCTAATTCTGTGGAGGAGGAGGAGGGAGGGGGCGACGTTCTGGAGTCCCCAAGCACTGCTGAAGGGCAGCACACCCCGGACAGGATCATGAGCTTTACTCACAGCAGATCCTGGAGGGGGAAGCACGGTCTGCCCCCCTCTCATCCAGAGGGCCGGAGGCAGGAAGAGAATAAAAAGGGGCGGGGGGGTGGTAGCCCCCGGGTGCAGGTCCTGCTCTGCCGCCTTCCCTTGCCCTGCGCGTTCCGGCGTCGTGCTTTTTTTTTCCTGCAGTCGCAGATCGGGCAGCAGGCGTCCACCCAACCTCTCTTCTTCTTCTTCTTGCAGAGGGCAAATCCCTGAAGGATGAGGACATCCTGCAGCACCTCCCCGTGGGGACCACCGCCACCTTCTACTTCCGCGACCTGGGGGCGCAGATCAGTTGGGTGACGGTAGGCGTCCGAGCAGGGACAGCCCTGAAAGGGGCCCGCCCTCGGCTCCTCAGGCAGGGGGACGCCCTTAACGCTCCTCTCTCTCTCTCTTCCTGTCGCAGGTGTTCCTGACCGAGTACGCAGGGCCTTTGCTCATCTATTTGCTGTTCTATTTCCGGGTTCCCTTCATCTACGGCCCGCGCTACGATTTCATCTCCAGCAAGCACTCGGTGGTGCAGTGAGTACCTGGCGACCGGAGGCTGCACCACGAGAGATGGGGGGGGGGGGAGGTGGCACGGACTGGGACACATCCAGTCCGTTTTTCTCAGGATATCCTCAGTGCATATGCCTGAGAGAGATTCGCATGCATTGCCTGCATTGTAATGCAGCATCTCTCTCTCTCTCTCTCATGCATATTCATTCTGCTTATGGGACTGGGAGGGGCAATGTTCTCTCTTCAGCGCAGCACGGAGCACAAACCGGCGGGAGGGAGCCCCTCACCTCGTGCTGCGCCACGGCAAATAAACGGGGGGACTTCAGTGCTTGCAAACCCTGCTGCCTTTTCTCTTTCAGCCTGGCCTGCATCTGCCACTCCTTCCACTACGTGAAGCGCCTGCTGGAGACGCTGTTTGTGCACCGCTTCTCGCACGGCACGATGCCGCTCCGTAACATATTCAAGGTGAGAGCCGCCGGCTCGGCCCGCTGACCGCCCATGGCACCCGCCGCGCGCCACCCTGCCGGACGCTGCAGCCAGGCCAACCTCGCTCTGCGGCGCACGAAGTCGGCCATAAACCGTTTTCTTCTCTTGCAGAACTGTACTTACTACTGGGGATTTTCAGCTTGGATGGCGTATTACATCAACCACCCGCTCTACACGCCGCCAAGTAAGTGAGCTCCCCTCCCACCCCGAAGCTGCCCTGTGCACGCTTGCATTGGGTCCTCCTCATCATCCTCCTCCTTCCAAAACTGTTCTGCCTTTAACTATCTGCTCGTCCTCTGCTAAACCTCAGGACAGGCTCTGCCATAGTCCTACCCTTTCCCTCCGCTTGTCCGACCTCGCCCTGTGCACCCGTGAAACAGGACCATTTCCATTGCTTCCTGTTAATCTCTTGCAATCTTTTTTCCAGTGTTTGGAGATCAGCAAGTGAAGCTGGCGCTCATCATATTCCTGGTGAGAAAAGGCAGAAGGGAATACACAGTAACCTTTAACGTTGTCCACACAGCACCTGCAGGGGAAGGAGGAGGGTTTCACGGGCTGGCAGGGGCCGTGCAGATGGTGGGGTAGTCTAGGTCTCTGACCTCTTCTCTTGGGGGGGGGCAGGGAGGCCTCTGCAGTCATGTGCCCGACACTGAAGGCTTATTGACAGAGGGGAAGGGGCTTTCGTTTGTTCTGCTGGGGACAGGGGGCGGGGGGGATTCTAGTGCGTGTGCACCATGTTGAAAGTTTGCTTTTTGTCCCCTATCCCCCCTCAGTTCTGCCAGTTGGGAAACTTCTCCATTCACATTGCCCTCAGGAACCTCCGTCCTGCTGGTGAGTGAGCAGATTTTATCATTATCTAGGCCTAAAGCAAAGTGCAAGATGGAAATGTTGTTGTTCATCTATGATTTGGTTTTGGCCTGGGCCCAGCTTTGCCTTCGTGCATTTAAAGCTCTTTTTTTCTGCCAGAAATCACAGCTGCCTTTCTCTCTCTCCCAGGTTCCAAGGCCAGGAAGATCCCTTACCCGACCAGGAATCCTTTCACCTGGCTCTTCTTACTGGTGTCCTGCCCCAATTACACCTACGAGGTGAGAATCGCCTGCCGTGGCCAGCAGGCCGGAGAGCGAGGAGGTGCAGATTCCCGCCTCTGTGTTACGCCCGTGCACGTATTAACCGGAGCGCCTCCCAGAGCCTGTCCGGCCGTGTGGTGGGCTCCCCCTGATTCTGACTGTCACAGGGCGTGGCAGGCAAAGTCCCCGCGCTGCAAACTGCCGAATCCATTCTCTGAACGCGCTTTTCTCTCCGTAGGTGGGGTCCTGGGTCGGCTTTGCCATCATGACTCAGTGTCTCCCAGGTGAGTGCCTCTGCAGCAGTGACATTTTTACTATGGGCAGGGGGGCCCTCGCTTATCCTGCAAATCCCAGGAATGTTACCTGTGGGCCTGGCCTGGCTCTCTTTATCCCCCTTTAATCCTAGTCTGTTTAAAACGGCTCTGCTGACTTATTGTGTGGTGAAAGAGGGCTGTAAATTATATTATCCCTGCGAGAAGAGCTGGGGTGGAAACAATGTTAGCTATGTGGAGCTGCTGCAGCTGCAGGCCCACTGCCGGTGCTGGAAAATTGTACTTCCACCCTGCCCTTAAAGGCTGCTCCCAGCAATGTGCCTGAATACACTGTCCAACTCGGGACATCTGGCAAAATCTCCCTGCACGCTGCTTTCAGTAAAAAGCTGAGCCTTCCTGGGTGAGCTCGCTAGCAGGAGGTGGCACGTTTCACATCTTCATAAACCGAGGGCTTGGAGTGGTTTTATACCAGTGTGAGGCTCTCCCCTTCAGGGATGTGCTCGTCTGGGTGCAGATAGAGAGGGAGAACCTCCAAGCAGTCTCTGGGAAATGCTAGGGGAGGGTGAGCGGCTTGGAGTGGTTTTATACCAGCGTGCGGCTCTCCCCTTCAGGGATGTGCTCGTCTGGGTGCAGATAGAGAGGGAGAACTTCCAAGCAGTCTCTGGGAAATGCTAGGGCAGGGCGAGCGGCTTGGCTTTCCTCTGCCTCTGTTCCTCACAGCTTTTTCTTTCCTGTCTGCAGTGGCTCTCTTTACGCTGGTCGGCTTCATCCAGATGACCATCTGGGCGAAGGGAAAGCACCGCAGCTACCTGAAGGAGTTCCGGGACTACCCCCCGCTGCGGTCCCCCATCGTGCCCTTCCTGCTCTGACGGAGCTGCTGCATGCAGCCCTCGGCTGGGAGCTTGTGGCCCACTGTGCAGCTTCTGTTGTGATCCATGGATGTAACCTGTGATGGCAGCTGATTGGGGGGGGAGAGAGCTGCAGCAATGTGAGTGTTGCCTTTCTGCAGCTCCCCTTCAGCACAGGATAACCCTCACCTCCCACGTTCTCCTGTGCTTAAATCATGAAACTTCCTTTACACTGGGGTAGGGGCGCAGTTCACTCGCAAGCCTTGGGCTGGTTTAGCTGCAGAGGCATTAAAGCTCCCTGGGTAGGAAATCCTGCAGTCTCCGCCAGTCAAAACAAGAACCCAACCAGTGCCGAGTTGGTGGCCGGCTGCCTGCCCATTAAAACTCCTCTGTTACAGAGGGGGCAGCAGTGCCCCTTGCTCCAGCTGCTGCTGCTGGCCCTCCACTGGTGCCTAATGGGATGGATGCAGCATCAGCACTGCCTGGTTGCAGCTTCACCAGCTGTGGAAGCCTGCGCTGCGTTGATCTGTCTCGCAGCGAGAGGGGGGGGGGGGGGGGGGGGGGAGCAGAGGCCTGAAGTTAGGGGTGAGGGTATTTATGCTGCACGAGCTCTCCAGATTCCTTCAGAAGCTGGATTTGTAAGTGAAAGGGTGGGAGGGAAGGGAAGTAATGAAGGCCGGCGAGTTTAGTTTCAGTGGTAAAGAAGGGACAGATTGCTCGAGTCCTGGCACGGCCTCCCCCTTAGAGATCTGACCATGTGCATAATTTCAGGGGCTTGGTGCAAACAGTGCATGATGGGGGGGGGGGGGGGTGGAGTCTGGCAGCTGCTACCTCGGAGGAACCAGCACCAAGCTGGGGCCACAGCATGGTGGGAGGGGGAGAAAAGTGGGGCATCCTTTCAAAAACCTTAGTGACTGAGCGAGCCTCGTCTGTCAGGCCATCCCATTGCAGCGTTGCTGCTTCCTCCGTTAGGCTTGCCTGCCCCAGTGTAAAGGAAACGAGTACAAATCATTGCTTCTTCATCAAATGACGTCTGACAGAACAGTTCCAGACACAATGAATCAGTAACCAAGGAACAATTGGGGGGGGGTTTGTTTTTTTTCCTCTTTTCTACTGGATCTTCGTCGTAGGTCACTGTGGGTAACCTTGTCAAAGAATTGCTGGAATAAAAGGAAACGTTAACACCTCCCGGAGCCTTGTTTGATAGATGGAGCAGTGCAGCGTTGATGGAAAGGATGCCACAGCGGAGGCACTGGGAGGGATGGGGGCTGTCTGTGTACAGGGTCTTGGAAAACTCTTCACACCCTTCATTTATTTAAAAACACTGCTTTCCTGCATGCAAGCACTGCTCAAAGTGGCTTACGCGTGAAAAACATTCATAAAATAACTAAATCAAAAAGCACAACTTTGCAGTGCTGCCTGCAACTGAAATACCCTCTGCTGCACCGAGTTTAACAAAAGGAAACAGCACAAGGCAAAGGATAGGGGGGGAGTCTGAGAGAATCTGTAAGCAAAGGCCCGCCGGAAACATCCATGCTGGTTCCCGAAGGTTGTGGGAGGACCGGACCTGCGAGGTTCCCGGGTTTCAGACGGACACGGAGATGACACAGCCAACGAACCGTTCCGCGAAGACGCGAGAGACCAAAGGAGGTCATAAATACGCAACATTGCACTCATCCCCCCAATGTTTTATGTAGCACCATCGTTTAAGGTGTCATTCAGCTGGAAACCAGGGCCCCCCTCATCCCTTCACTGGTAATTACGTGACCAGGCTCCTTCTGCAAGGCTCCGCCTGAATTTGCTGGAATCCCTAGCAGCATTGAATTTCAACCGTTTGTACCAGTGGTCCTCAACCTCTTTTCGGCCGGGACACACCTGCCGGATGGTTCTCACGTGCGTGACACACTGAACATGTGACCGGCGCGGGGGTAAATGTAAACCTGCACTCTGCATCCACGGGAACCCCCTCGACCCCCAGCAATGAGTGCAGAGCAGAGCTGGGGCATCACCCTGTACAACTCACCATAGAAAAAAGATGTTCTGGTGCCATCTCAGTAAAAGCAAAACAAACTCCCTCTACTCCTTATGAAAAGACAGTAATTTACCACTGATGCATGTCCCATTGAGAAATAAGATTGATACAAAATGCCTACACGCTAGTAAAATACCTCACCTCTGTCACACACACCCAGAACTGACCTTCACCAAGTACAGAAAGATCACAAATTATAAATATGGAGACAGACTGGAATGGAAACCCCAAAAAAGCCACTCTGTATGCAGTGCGAACCTGGAGAACTGGAAAGAGAAATATAGCACCTAACACAGTCCCAGGATCTGCAGTAATGCACAGAAACTAACCCGCACACAGTTACACCTGCATTATGGATCACATAACAACCCTTAAACACCAATACACCTCCTATTAGGAACACAGAACAAGCCAAGCTGCTATAGAGCCCCACACAGAAATAATTGTAAAGCTATACTAATAAATGTTACAAAGCAGCTGATGAACAGAAAAACATCCAACAATTAGAAACTCAAACATTAATAAAAATTGTCCAAACATCAATAAAATATTTCAAAACAGCAGACACATTACATAATACTCAATAATTAAATAGGCAGTCATTAAGAAAAATGAGCTTAAAAAGCCACCGTTCCTTACCCTCTGTTCTGCATCAGCCAGCGTGTCACAGAAGAGTGCCTGTGTGTTTCACATTGTGCTTTAAAAAATACAAATCAAAATGCAGGGAAGTCGTAAAAGAAGGGGACAGGGAGCAGATTCCAAACAGACTGTAGAAAGCACTTCTTCACTCAGCACAGGAGCGAGCTGAGGAATCGCTGCCAGAGGATGCGGTCGGGGCCACGAGCACAGCCGGGTTTAAAAGAGGTTTGGACAGGGTCCTGGGGGAAAAGTCCAGAATTAGATCTACGGTATGGGATCCGGATGAGCCACGCCTGGAGACGCTAGGGTGCGGTACTCGGGCAATTCTTACAATCCAAAAGTAAGAAAACCGAGGCCCAGGGAGAAAAAAAAGCAGCGTGGGCAAGGTCACATACACACAAGGGCAGAGCCAGGCACTCTCTCACGAATGCTTATAGTTTGATCATTCATCCATGCTTCGCAACTTGCTCACCAATCTGAAGCCAGCAGATATTGGGGGTTTTTTTAAACCTGGTTCCTTTAATTTCCCAGAAATAATTACATGCAAATGTGGACAAATGCCAGCGAGCTCCTGTATTGTAGCAGAGCCCTGCCTGAGGCTCATGCTGCTTCCCTCTCTTGTAGCCTCTTCTTCCTCACTAACAGGCGTCGCTCCCGTTCGTACTCCTTCATGCGCATCACGTAACTGCAGAGCAAGGAGAGACGGTATCAGTACGCGAGCAGCGGCCAGAACAGTACCCAGTCCTGAAGGCAGCGGGAAGTAATCCCCAAGGACTGACGGCTTAACTCGGCTACTGCAGATGAGGCAGGGATGGATTGTCCTTTGAAGAGAGGAATCTAGTTCTGATGTTTACAGTCAAGTTACTCCACATGGGACTCGCTGGATATTTAATTTCCTAAAAATACAGTGTCTTGAATTTATCCAGAAAGACACTTCTGTAAAATAACGCAGATAGGCTGTTCAGAGGCTGCCTATTCTGGAATGGGATTAGCATTACAGGCCTGGTAGCCACCGCATGGTCCCGTCCCTTTCTTCCTCAATGCTCTTGCAAGCTCCCACCATGAAATAGCTACAGCATGGGCAGGAGCAGTGTAAGCTCCCCCCACACATTCAGAATGGGGAATTTAGCTTCCATGCCACCTCTGCAAAGAGCTTGTAAACCAGTTGAATACCCAAATTTAATAAGACAATGGTGAAGATGATACATGCAAAATTAAGTTCTTTACTCCAAACATTAAAAATTCTTCAGTGAGGAATCAGTGGGGCTGGAGTATTAACCATAACTATTTTGGATACTAGTTTGCATTACCAGGTAGCCAAATGACTACCCAGCGCCAGGATTTCTTATAACATCACCCTGAGGTGAACTGGACCGGATGGGCTATTGCATTATAGCAGCTGGGGACGCTCTGCTACTTACTCTAGATGCTCACAGTAATCCCATTCATGACGTTCGTGCTGGCATGCCAGAAAGTTTGGCCAGTTATCTCGCTTGCATTTCATGAATTTGATGAGGTGGTGAGCACAGTAGTCCCTCTGGTCCAGGGGCAGCTGGGCTGCATTCATCTGCTCCTGAGTTGCCACCATCACTATGAGGAGAAAGAGGGCAGGACAAAGACCGATGGATCTCAGTCTCCCCTGACATACCCAGCATGTTGACACTTCACATTAAGCAAAACATGTTTTCTCCCATAACTCCATATGTGCAGTGGTGAAATACTTTGCCATACTAATATGTCATGCTAACAATCATCTCTCCTTGCTCCAGATCTTGTGTTTCTCCCAGGCTGGTATTTCCCCGCTCCAGACCGAGCAACTGCCTCCATTCTCTCTTACCTTCCTCACCCACAAATTTTAAGGAAGTATTTGTTCAGTCAATGCCCAGTTAAGCTGTGGGATGTGGTCAATGTTAATAGCACAACTGGTTAACAAAAAAAAAAACAAGGTTTGGGCAGGGTTATGAGGGAGGTGGGGGATAGAAACATTCGACAGCTGGGAATGTTCAACAGGGAATGGGATCTCCCCATTCAGGATCATTGAGTATTTCCAACAGACCTGGTCTGGGCAAGGGCGGAGACAAAAGGCTGGGCTTGCTGGACCCTTGGTCTGACCCACCACGGCACTTCTTATGCCTGTATGGAGGTTTGACAACCATTCCATAGGAAGGACAGGACTAAGCCAGTCCTGGTTTTAGCCCTATGGCATGCTGGTTTTCTGATAAAAAAAAAATAATTAATATAATCTTAAGCTTCTATAGCATGTTCCTGTTCAATCAAAGGACTACGCAATGCCGTTTACACATGGGCATTACAGAAAAATCCCAGGGACTATCACGGAGAGTAGGTGTTTTTGTACTTAAGTTATATTCCACTTTTTGACACTTGCAGATTACATGCAGATAGTGTAGGTATGTCCCTATCCTCCAATGACTTACAATCTGGGCCTGATTTATTAAGACTTTTCTCCCATTCCGTGTCTATACGAAAAATGCTTAGTAAATGAGGCCCTAAGTTTGCACGCGAGACAATGGAGGGTGAGACGACCTGCCCAAGGATTTAAACCCTGGTTTGCAGCCCACTGCTCTAACCATTAGTCTGCTCCTCCATGCTACGTTAGTAAAACTGAGATGCACCACTTTGCTCTCTATAAGCTGTAAACTGGGCTGGAGTCTCTGTCTTTTGTGGACGATAAAACCAGGCCTGGATCAGCCCGCCTATAATGACAGGAGATCCTGGGCGGGCCTCCCACACTGACAGCAGCTTCAGTCTATGGGGCCTACTGTGGCTGCCACACCCGAGACCACTCAGTATCCTAGAGGATTAAACTGGAAGAAAACCCCCTCCCGTTTTGGCTCCATTTCTGCAGCTCAGGCTGATCCAGTCCAGGTTTTCCCGCTTGCTCCTCCCCCAGTGCATGCAGGGGCTTGTGGTTCCGACTTCTTCCAGAGGGCAAACCTCGGCCCGTTCCTAAGGGAACCTGGATCTCGATCTCGATCTCGCGCTCGCCCTCCCCCTCCCCCTTACCTCTCTCCTTGCGCTCGCCGAAACCCATCTCAGGGGGGAAAGTGGGCGGGCTCTCCGGCTCGGGCTCCGGCTGCCCGGTGTAGCGGCGGACCAGGTGCGCGCCCATCTCTTCTCCCGGTCCGGTCCAAACTCCCAGAAGGCAAGGGGAACGGGGTGAAGGAGGAGGGGGGGGGGTCACCTCCAGCTCCTGAACCAGCAACTGCTTCCGGGAGCCAAGAGGAAGTCGCTAAGTGAGAGCCGAGGGGGGGGGGAGGGGGAGCCTTCGTTACAGGCGCGTGAAAACGTGCGAGGTGACGTCGCGGCACACGTCCCTTCCCCTTCTCGAGCCCCCTGCGTGCGCAAGCGCACTCGTTCCTCCCCGTCTGCGTCTCCTGTTTATAAAATCCGCTTAATGAGTAATAAGAGCAAAACAAAATAATTATAAAATAATTATATACGCACATCTGCCCCCAAATAAATACTAATCAGGGGCAGTCACTTCTCCTCCTCGGGGGTTTGCCTTCCTTTTCTCTGGCTCTGTGCTGGGGTCATTTTTCAGCTTTGGCTTTTTTTTTCGCTTTAGGGTTCACTTTTGTTTCTTTTCTGCTTTTCTTTTTCTAGAAAATCTTCTTTTCAGTTTTTCATTTTGCCTTCAACGTGTTTCATTTTTATTTCACTTTTTCGTTTATTTTGTTCTTCATGGACTTCTTCGTGTGTTTGTTAAAATGTTTAAACATATATGTGTGTGTGTGTGTATAAGTTTTTTTGTGGGGAGGGGGGTGGGTTTACATTTCCTTTCTTTCAAGTATTCATACTCTCTCCCCCCCCCCCCCCCCCCGACATAAATAATGCATAAGCACAAATTAGAAAGCCCCCTCTGCTTAAGAGTAGCACATATAGTACAGACAGAGGAGGGGGCATGTGAACAACGGATTGTCAGAGAGAGAAGACGGTCCCCCTTTTAGCAAGGACTTTTGCATAGCAATAGCAAGAAAACTGCACTTAGAACAATATCTTGTTCATACACAAGAGATAAAGGGGGCTTGCATAGGCAGGAAAAGGTATAAAAAGCACTGCTTGAGCCTGTGGGGGTGTGCCTACTGTGTAAGACACCTGAAATAAAACCTTTAACTTGGGGTCACTGTCTTTCCTTCCAAGAAAGATTTGTTTCTTTCACCCCCACCCCTCGCTCACTAATAGAAGCCATCATTGCCTGAATAACTAGGCCTTAGCCTGCCCTGCCATCTTCCCACTCACTTTTAAATTAACCAACACACAGCAAACGTTGGACAACTTATTTTATTTTAAAGTTTTAACAATGAAAAATGAGTGCTTTGGTGGCTCAGTAGCAGCGCTGCGAGCTGCCTTTAGACTGGGGGTGAAGTGGGAACACCTTGGAGCGGTAAATCCCAGTGGATTTACGGCTGTGTTCTAGAGGGAGCCGGAGCTCAGGAGGTTCACTTCAGTGAGTGGGAATGGCACATAATACAGGAAAAGAAATCTGGGGCCGATGCAATAAAACATGCACGGGTTAACGAGCAGTTGGATGCACTAGACTAACCCTATGCAACAAGGGGATCGGCACATCCAAAGACATAGCCTATAGCACTCATCACGTGTGAATGCCATGAGGTTGTTAGCCCCCAAAGCAAAAAAAATATATATATCGCCGTGCGCCCAACATATGTTTTTAACCCGTCAAATTTAATGCCTATCGCGGAGCCAAGCAAGAAGGCTGAACTAAAAAACCAAAAATACTGCTTTCCCGTGGTTCCTCCTACCTAGGATAGTCACAATACTTAAGTTGGAGGAACCTCGGAAAGCAGCATCATGAAAAAAATCAAAAGGCTTGACGAGGGGAAAAAAAATTTCTTGGCGCACATTATACACTGACGATATACACGCTCCAGGCCGTGCATACTATGCGTGTATATTGTGCTGCTAAATTAGCTGCCGCGGGATAAAACGGACGCTCGTTCTGGGCATCTATTTTCGTAACCTGCCCACAACCACGTCTCCTGGGTGCTAGATGCCATGGACGCGCTAGGCATGCACAATTTATCCTTAGCTCGTCCTGTTTAGCGCAGCAGCTGATTAGATTGTTGCATTGGGCGGCCCAGGAGAGGTTTGTGTGCATGCGATAAAAAAAAAAAGGGTGCCCAGTTTGGACGCACGATTTGGACACACGATACTGCAATGGCTCCTCTGGTAGCTGTAAATGAAGGCTCACGACAACATAGCACGAAAGGAGGTTAAATCATATAAAATAAAACTAGCAGGTTTTTCATATTAAGCACTATAAATATACATTTTAAATTAGGTCTAGGTGCTGCAGCAGATCTTCCTTGTGAGCTGCCATAGGAAACCGGGGGCCTTGATCATAGCCCGATCTCCCTCTCCTCAAATCTCCCTTCTCCAAGCAGAAAATTCCAAATTACAATGTCCCAGCCTTGGAGGTAAGCTCTTTTATCTTTAGCTGTACCTCTCTCTGTACTGTGCACAGGTGAGCGGTAATAATACTCAATTTGCATCAGTGAAACAGTTTACAGTTCTGGTAGTCCTTAGGAGGCTTCTCAACAGAGCCCGTGAAACTTGGCAGAGGAAATGACAAAATAGCTCTTACTCCACGGGGCCAATCAAAGTATGATATGTGATACAGCAGGAGGGATTACTGTATTTTCTGTGCAATATTAAATGTAACATGGATTTTATCTGCTGTTATATACTATGTTCTTATGCACAAGTTCACACCGTACACTTGCACATTCTGGGGTTATTGTAGCAGGGGAAGAAGATACAGAGTCCTGAGAAGTATTGCAGCAAATCGTTTGGTTTCTTTCATGTTCAGGGGCTCCATGAGCGCCGAATGTCTTCGGACAGTCTTCAGAGAGGCTGCTCATGCACCCTAAAGTTTCCAAGCAACTCCTGCTGATGCGGCTGTGCATAATTGTCTTTCCTTTGCCTCTATGGTGGCGTCCGTCTTAAAAACAAAGCAAGCATAATTAAAAAGCATACTGTGTTGTCAAGAAAATGGGGCACTCAATCAGTCAGGTTCCTTATGAAGCTGCATGTCCCACCATGCAGCAGGAAGGCAATGGGACTGCACCCTGAACAGAGGGAAGGGTACTTTCCTATCTTAATGTTGTTTTTAATGTGACTCTCTTAAACTGTAACTGCAAAGGATCTGCTTTCTAACATGGCTAGGAAGATGGATCCCTTGCCTGCCATTTATGAGTTGAGAAGGGACCAGTAGAATCAAAGGTTTTTGCAACCTGGGATTCAACCACAATACAACTCCTGTTTTATGGCTAAGGGGAAAACTGCTTTGTATATCTGGCCCTTATGTATTGCTTTGCTCATACATCCTGCACAGTCTATCAGTTAGGACATATTTAGCAGGCTGAGTCTCCGACATGAAAATGCACCACACAGTCACTGCCGGCTTTCTTACCGTTTTTGAGGTCATTGGCACAGTGGACATGGATAAACCTGAAGTCTGAGTTTCCGTTGCTGGTTTGCGGATTCTCTTAAACCATCTCTTGTACTCCTCTCTCACCTGTAATTTAAATAAAACAATCGCATCCACTGTCAGCTTGCAAGGAACTGTGCTCCAGCCAGTGCTATAAGCAGGTGAGCTCCAGGTCTAAAGGCATCGGCTTCATTGAGCAGCCAAAAAAAAGGCAAGAAGGGCAAAATTCATATGCAGTCCGACATCACTGTGAGGAAACGTGCTCCATCTGTCACTCGAACCAGCAGTCTCCTGCTTGTAAGGTGATGGTTCTGTCAACCCAAAAAGAGAGAGTCTCCCAGCTTTAGCTCGCTACAGGCCGAGACCCAGCATGCGAGAAAGCAAAGCTCAAAGAGGGGTGGGCAGCCTTACCTGTCTGTTCAGGACGCAGTGAATCAGGAAGATGAAGGCTCCCTGCAGGCTATTGACGATGATGAATAAGTAGGACATGAGCACAGCAATGGGGTGGATTTGAAGGAGCCCAAAAACCCAAGTGCAGCCCAGCACGAGAAGCTGGGCGACGGCTTTAAACGTCAGCAACCTAAGTGAAAAGAAATAAACAAACAGAGGGGCCGATCTATATTTAAAAGAAAAAGAAATAGTACACGAATGGCAGCTTCAGCATATTCCAACTGCAAGATTCAACATCTCGTGAAGGCAGACGGCCCTTATTCTTCCAGTGTCGTATTGTTTTGTTCAGGAGCTCAGGGCCTGCACTGCCCCTCACACAGAGATAAGGGTTCCTGCACCAGCAGATGCAAGCACTGAGCTGTCACCTAACCACCAGGTCTGACATGTACGGCTGAGGCTGAATGTAGAACATTTTGACAGACGGATAATTTGCTGCGGAAATATCAGCCACAGTTCGAGTTGTGCCCTGTGATTGATCGTGGGGCACGAGCATTTGGCTTAGTGGGTATTGTTTGGTATTTTACATAGACTGGAAATATTAGCGCCAGTTCCCAGCTGTGGTTGTTAACGTGGGGGTGAGCACCCGACTCTCAGCGAGTGCTGTTTTTGGTCTCTCTTCACTTGTGCGCTGTTTTATATAGACCGTACGGAAATATCGACCCCGGTTTCCTGCTGCGTTCTCATTACTCAGGTTTCAGTAACGGAGAACAAATACATAACAATGAATAATCAGATTACCAGAAGCACAATCGAGCGAAGCTGTGAGCAAGCAGGGGCTGAATTTCAAACACTTTGGTGAAATCTGAAATCATTACGACAACGTTGCCATTTTAGGAGCTGCTGTCTTGCGTGCTAAGCATGAAAAAGTTTTGTTTTTTTTAATGTATATTGGGTCAATGTAATAAGCTGCGCAGAACCTGCTGGGGTTTTTTTTTTTTTTTGCATGCGCAATTGTGCTGACCTTCCCGCGCCGATCTTACGCACGTATGAGATGTGTTCAGCGCAGAAAAAAAATAAAACCTGCGCGGAAAAAAAGAAGTTGCAAGTTTCGTGCGAGTGCGTGCAAACGGCACGTAAAGAAGGCAATTATCTATTCACGGGCTAAGCAGGGAGCTGCGCTAGCAGAGAGAATGATTAGTGAGTTGTTGGTTTTTTTTTTTGTTTTAAGCGGGTTTTTTAGCGCCTGCGTCAGGGCAGGAGTTAGGTGAAAGCGCCTTTCTGGAGGCACCCGGGGGGAGGGGGCTCGCCGACTGCGATCGCTCCTACCAACTCTGGCAGCTTTCGGTACCGGTCCCGGCGCTTGTCTGTAGCCCCCGGAGATCGCCGGACCGCGGGCGGCCTCCAGCCCGATTCGGGAGCAGCTTGGATACATCCCACTTGTTCTGGACTCCTCTGACTGGACGCTAAGAAATGTGAAATTACTACTTTCCTGCTAATTTCCTTTTCTTTAGGACAGTCAGATGAGTCCGGCTTCCCTCCCTCGGTTGCATTTTGCTCCTCCTGTACGTCTCTACATGTTACAGGGATTACTGGTGAGTGGATCTCCAGTCCCCAGTCTACTGTTTTATGTTATGTTCTTATCTGAGCTCAGTGTTGCCTGTTGGCTGAGTATTGACATGGTTATCTGCAAAAGCCACTGTCCACAGTGGCTTTTGCAGAGAAAACTGGTGGGCTGAGGTCACTGCAAGGGTATGTATGTATATATATATATATATATATATATACACACACTGTGACGTCAGCTTACTCCATCGCCATCTGCTGGTGGAGGTGCATAACCCGTCTGACTGTCCTAAAGAAAAGGAAATTATCAGGTAAGTAGCAATTTCTCATTTTCGAATACTAGTATCTTGAAATCTTTAGAAATGAGCCTGCAGCATTTTTTCATTAGCACCTATTTTAGTGCCTGTTTCACCCACGGCCGCCCGCATCGGGGCTCGTGCAGATAAATCGGCACACGTATCAGGTATTCCGCGGGTTTTCTGCGCATCTCGTTTTGCACGCCGTCCCGTTATTACATCCCGCAGAGGCGCCTGCTTTTTCCAGTGTGGGCTTTTAAAAAAAAAAAAAAATACGCGCAGAAAAATGGCGCCAGTTTCAGCACGGGTCTTATTCCGTCGGCCCCTTAAATGCGATTGGAACATGGTCTGGAATGAGGGAAATAAATTTATTCCACTTAAAGCATTCTCAGTCAGTTATAGGGAGTGCCTGTCGTGCAGCGCTATGGAAAGGTTTAGTAGTGGTAATACCAGCAGCAGCAGCAGCAGCAGAGGAAGTACCAGGGATGCAGAAAACAGCAGCAGGGGTAGCAGCAGCGGCAGAGGAGGAAGTAAGAGCCTGGCCCCGCTCACGACCGGCACACGGGTCTCCCAAGCTTTCTCCGCCAGAAATCACGAAAGAGAAGCTATGTTGCAGCCGTACAGCGCTCTACCTGGTGTCTTTCAGAGTCGAAACGTCAGCATTGACCGCGGAGAGTTTTGCTCTTAAAATCCAGAGCGTCGTGGCAAAGAGAATGGAATTAATCTACGTGGGGGGGAGAGAGAGAGAGAGGGGATCACTGCTGTGCCCCTCTGACCACACAGTTGCATACACAGGGATGTAGTGTACTTTTTATTTTTTTTTTATTTAAAAAGTGTATATACCACATATCAGAATTTCTATGCGGTTTAACATAAGTACATTCACAATAAGCTCATCAGACAAAACACTAAAATAAAAAATAATAAAAAAACATAATAATAAAAATAATATCAACAATAAAATAAAATAAATAAATGAACTCACTGATCTATCAATTATTCAGCTGCATTAAACTAAATTCCGGACTATCTTAACTCTCTTAGCTATTCGGCTTAATTTTTCTATAGCTATGCACCAATGCGATCCTGCGAGAATAAGTGAGCCTTAAGATGTTTTCTGAATCTTAATAATGATACTTCCTCTTTTAAGTCAAGGGCAGGGACCCTGCACCAAAAAAAAGTCTCTTCCTGATCTCAGTAAGTCGAATACTTTTGGGCACTGGTACAATCAAAAGATGTTGATAGGAAGACCTCAGATAACAAGACAGTTGATAAGATTTTAATATTACATCCAGACTAGGAGGAGCTAATTCATTAATAGCCTTGAACACTAGCACAATGACTTTGAAAGTAATCCTCCACTTGATTGGCAAAAAATGTAAACTCTTCACTGGAGTTATATGTTCCCTCAATCTTAGCCCTGTAATAACCCTAGCCGCAGAGGCTTTTCAGCGATTTTTGTGGTAATCCTAAATACAAGGAGTTGCAATAGTGAAGTGGAGTTAGAACTTGGATTTCAGCGAGGCCTCTTACACGGTTCCGCACAGAAGACTTATAATTGAATTGTGCGCCCTTGGAATGGATCCTAGAGTGAGTGACCGGGTCAGGAACCGGCTGAGAGGGAGGTGACCAAGGGGAGAGGTAAATGGAGAGGTCTCTGAGGAGGGAGGGGGGTGTTACTAGCGCTCTCTGTCTCAGGGATCGGTCCTTGGATTGATTTTTTCCCAACATTTTTGCGAGCGACATAACGCAAAGGGTCGTGGGGAAAGTTTTGTCTTCCTGCCGATGATAACAAAATCTGTAACAGGGTGGGCAGCCAGGAAGGTGAGGAGGACATGAGGAGGGATCTAGCGAAGCTGGAGGAATGGTCTGGCAGCCGAGATTTAATGCTAAAATATGCAGAGTAATGCGTTTAGGATGCAAAATCCCCAAGGGAGAGGTGCAGCATTGGAGGTGAAATTATTCTAAGCACAGAGGAAGAGCGGGATCTGGGGGTGATCGCGCCTGATGATCTTATGGTGGATAAAGTGAGGGTAAAAGCCAGAAAGATGCTTGGGTGCATAGGGAGAGGAAGGGTCAGCAGAAAAAGGGAGGTGATGCTGCCCCTGTATAGGTCCCTGGTGAGACCTCACTGGGAATACTGAGTACAATTCTGGAGACCCCACCTTCAGAAGGATAGAAACAGGATGGAGTCGCTCCAGAGGGAGGCTGCTAACATGGTCAGTGGTCTTCATCCTAAAGCACATGGGGAGAGAGTTAAAGATCTAAACATGATGCACCCTGGAGGAGAGGGGAGATAGGAGAGAGACATTCAGATATCTCAGAGGTTTCCATGCACAGGAGCTGAGCCTCTATCAATGGAAAGGAGGCTGCTAACATGGTCAGTGGTCTTCATCCTAAAGGTTCTAGAACGAGGAGGGGTCATGGGATGAGGGTGACAGGGGGTAGACTCAGGAGTAATCTTAAGAAATATTTCTTTACAGATAGGGAGGTGGATGCATGGAACAGCCCCAGTGGAAATGGTGGAGACGAGGATCGTATGAATTAAAGAAAGCAGGAGATAGACACAGGGGATCCCTGAGGAAGTGATGAGAATTATAATGCTACACTAATTGGAAGGATGGGCAGACTGAATGGGCCATAGAGTCTTTTACTGCCATCAGGTTTCTATGGCTTTAAAAGGGATTTCTGTAGGTAAAGTAGTGCTTCACCTGCTGAAACAGTCCTATAGAAAACGTAAGACGAATAACGTGTAAATGCTACCGCATAGGGAGAGGCACTGCAGGAAGTGGAGTCTGGGCAGGATTGCATTCCTTTTCCTGTTTAAAAAGCACGCATGTAAGTTCTCTCGGCAAAACCTATGTCCACCGAATAGCTGTAATTGTATGCACGTGGTTTTGCCATGATAATATCCAAATCATGCGCACGTCTGCTTTTAAAACTGGTGTACATTATCATGCATGTTTGCTGGTTAACTTGTGTACAATGCTGTATTACCCTCTCAGTGTACAGATTTATGACATGTGTTTAGTAAACAGGAATCTTAGTTTTCAGGTTTTTTTGTTTGTTTTTTTCTTATTTTGCCCGGGAATATCAATGCTAGAAAAAAAAAAAAAGCAGTGAAAACTGATTTTTTTTCTACTGCTTTTGCTCCTGAGTGTTGTAATAAAATAAACTGAAAGCCAAGGTCCGTATTTATAAACCCTGAACTGTGTCTTGCTTCTGAGGTCATGCATTCTGTAGAGGACGCCTCCCGGCCCTGCTGATTATAGAGAGTAAGCATGGAATAACCACTGCAGCCTTCCAAAATTACAAATTCTTAAAAGGAAACTGAAAATAATTAGTGGAGCTGAGCTGATTCCTTTACTAGTTTGGCAGCCGTTTTAAGATAAGAGCCTTCAGGTAAAGAGATGAGAGGAGGAGTGTGAGAAACGGATGGAGGGGGGGAGAGAGAGAGGTTCGGGAAGAGAACTCGTACGTGACAGGACAGAGATGCAGGGAGCGGAGAGAGAAACTTAACCCAGGACAGTTTCAAGGACATGAGAAAAAAAAACATAAACCCAACCAAACCTACCAGGATGAAGAGACACACGGGGCCCAGGAAACTCCAGATCAGCTTTGTTTCTGTGCTGAGCCAGCAACTGCAGAGAGCCAAGCGCAATGAACGAATGAGAAGAGGGGGTCACATTAAAGCAGCCGTTCAGATCGCAAGGACCTAAGAACATAAGAACTTGCCATGCTGGGTCAGACCGAGGGTCCATCAAGCCCAGCATCCTGTTTCCAACAGAGGCCAAACCAGGCCACAAGAACCTGGCAATTACCCAAACACTAAGAAGATCCCCTGCTACTGATGCAATTAATAGCAGTGGCTATTCCCTAAGTAAACTTGATTAATAGCCATTAATGGACTTCTCCTCCAAGAACTTATCCAAACCTTATTTGAACCCAGCTACACTAACTGCACTAACCACATCCTCTGGCAACAAATTCCAGAGCTTTATTGTGCGTTGAGTGAAAAAGATTTTCTCAGATTAGTCTTAAATGTGCTACTTGCTAACTTCATGGAGTGCCCCCTAGTCCTTCTATTATCTGAAAGAGTAAATAACCGAGTCACATCTACCCGTTCTAGACCTCTCATGATTTTAAACACCTCTTTCATATCCCCCCTCAATCGTCTCTTCTCCAAGCTGAAAAGTCCTAACCTCTTCAGTCTTTCCTCATAGGGGAGCTGTTCCATCCCCTTTATCATTTTGGTTGCCCTTCTCTGCTAACACAATGTGAAACCCCTCCTGCAAGGGGGGGACGGGGGACGGGGACGTGCACTGCTTGCCTCAACACTACTTGGTTCCTTACGGGGGGATAAAGATTAATCACTTACATTTTGTGTGTCCCGTAGCCACAGGGGTTAACGGCCGCGGAAATAACCACCGTCAGTGCCGGGAATCCGTAGCCAAAGAGGCAGAGGTGCGGCGTCTTAATGTTACGGGTGTTGAAATAGTTCACGACTTTCAGGTTTCTAACGGTGAGGAAAAGCATCAGCGCCTCCAGGAACATCCAGGAGAAGGCGGCCAGGAAGAAGTAATGCAAGAGGCCTGCGATGATGGCGCATAGGGTCTGAGGGTGGGAGGGGGGAGAAACAGATAAGAACATAAGAAAATGCCATACTGGGTCAGACCAAGGGTCCATCAAGCCCAGCATCCTGTTTCCAACAGAGGCCAATCCAGGCCACAAGAACCTGGCAAGTACCCAAACACTAAGGGGTACATTTTAAAACATAGCGCGCGCTCGTACTTTTGTTCGCACACCAAGCGCGAACAAAAGTACGCCGGATTTTATAAGATACGCGCGTAGCCACGCGTATCTTATAAAATCCGGGGTCGGCGCGCGCAAGGGGGTGCACATTTATGCAACTTGCGCGCGCCAAGCCCTGTGCGCTCTGCCCATTCCCTCCGAGGCCGCTCCGAAATCGGAGTGGCCTCGAAGGGAACTTTCCTTCTGCCTCCCCCCACGTTCCCCTCCCTTCCCCTACCTAACCCACCCCCCCAGCCCTATCTAACCCCCCCCCCACCTTTGTTGCAGAAGTTACGCCTGCTCGAAGCAGGCGTAACTTTGCATGCGCCGGACCGGCTGCCCGGCGCCAAGTTCTGGTCCGGGGGCTGGTCCGAAGGCCACGGCCATGCCTCCGGAATGCCCCCGGGCAGAAACCACACCCACGGCATCGCCTCCGGATGATGCGCCGACCGCGTCACGCCTCCGACAGCCCACCCCAAGAAAGCCCTGGGACTTACGTGCATCCTGGAGCTTTGTGCGCGCCGGAAGCCTATGCAATATAGGCTCGGCACGTGCAGGGCCATTTTAAAAGGGTTACGCGCGTACCTTATGTGCGTAACCCTTTTAAAATCCGTCCCGAAGTCTATTCCATGTTACCGTTGCTAGTAATAGCAGTGGCTATTTTCTAAGTCAACTTAATTAATAGCAGGTAATGGACTTCTCCAAGAACTTATCCAATCCTTTTTTAAACACAGCTACACTAACTGCACTAACCACATCCTCTGGCAACAAATTCCAGAGTTTAATTGTGCGTTGAGTAAAAAAGAACTTTCTCTGATTAGTCTTAAATGTGCTACTTGCTAACTTCATGGAGTGCCCCCTAGTCCTTCTATTATTCGAAAGAGTAAATAACTGATTCACATCTACCCGTTCTAGACCTCTCATGATTTTAAACACCTCTATCATATCCCCCCTCAGCCGTCTCTTCTCCAAGCTGAACAGCCCTAACCTCTTCAGCCTTTCCTCATAGGGGAGTTGTTCCATTCCCCTTATCATTTTGGTAGCCCTTCTCTGTACCTTCTCCATCGCAATTATATCTTTTTTGAGATGCGGCGACCAGAATTGTACACAGTATTCAAGGTGCAGTCTCACCATGGAGCGATACAGAGGCATTATGACATTTTCCGTTTTATTCATCATTCCTTTTCTAATAATTCCCAACATTCTGTTTGCTTTTTTGACTGCCGCAGCACACTGAGCCGACGATTTCAATGTGTTATCCACTATGACACCTAGATCTCTTTCTTGGGTTGTAGCACCTAATATGGAACCTAACATTGTGTAATTATAGCAAGGGTTATTTTTCCCTATGTGCATCACCTTGCACTTATCCACATTAAATTTCATCTGCCATTTGGATGCCCAATTTTCTAGTCTCACAAGGTCTCCCTGCAATTTATCACAATCTGCAGCACAGAATCAGACAGGTCTGGAGAGAGTCACGCCAGGAAAATCACACGTCAGAGGCCCCAGCGGCATCACACGCACAGTCTAGACAAGGCCTTACCTTACTGTGGGTCCTGTCTTTCCCGACGAGGAACAGAAGCAACGCCAGGAACAGGCAGAGACTGAGCTGCAGGTGGTTGAAGGTGTTTGCGTTACGGATAGGCCGGCACAAGAGGAAGGTGAGGATCGCCAGGCCCAGGCACACCAGAGAGAACGTTATGCCAACGAAGCTGATGATCGACAAAGCAAAGTCATCCTGCAAGGGAAAGAGACAGGTAAGCTTCCATCTGCACTGGATCCGCGAGCGTAGCCGCGTGAGAGAACAGCTCTGTCTCTTCCCAGCGGGCCAGAAACACCAGACGGGCAGGGAGATCAAACTGCATCGGCCGCTTCGTTCTTCCGTGCCCACTCCGTGCAGTCACCCCCCACGCCACAGGGGGCTTTTCCCTTCTGAATGAACGGGCCAGTTACCTCCATTTCTTCGGTGGCCATGAGGACGGCGAAGCTGGACAGGTGATCGCAGCTGCATTCCGTGTACGTCCCGTTAGAACGGAGAACCTCGCATCCCTTTGTGGACCAGCTGCCGGTTCCTGTGCTGTGGTCCCAGAAGACACAAATCGCTGTGCGGGTGCACTGGTGGTTTTGCTAAAAACAAGTAAGTAAAACAGTAGAATTAGTGTTGGGGTGGAAAATATCCTGAAAATGGAGGTTAATTCAGTGGCCCAGTGGGGTTAACGCTCTGCCCTGATAAGTGAGAGGACCTGGATGCTGTTCACAGCTCAGGTTTCTTTTCAGAGCGGTCGGGGCTGGGAATCTCTCTGAAACGAATCTCTGTACGGTTCCGCCGTTTTTATTTTTCCTCCCGGGAGTCTCAGGGTGCCAACTGCTTCCACATTCTCCGCTTAGGTTGCTCCAGTCCCAGTTTTAACCCCTATTGCATGTAGTAGTTCTGATTTCGCTACTGCAGTTCCTAAGAAAAGCAAGACTGCATGCAGTTGGGTAAAAAGCAGGAGCAGAGCCAGCCTGCCCTGAAAATCTGGAGCGAGTTGGCAACCTTAAGTCTCGGCGAACGCGCCGCGAGCCTTCATGCAAAAAGCACGCGTGCTGGCATTTATTCACCGCACTCGGTACTTTAGGAAGCCGCGCTTGTAAGAACTCGGGGATTATTTGCCAGGGCCTCCAAACCACCTGCGCTGCGGATCTCCTCTGCACAAAGAGTTTCCAAAGCGAAGCCACCCTGCGCCTGCAAGCTGCAGGCGGATCGGAGGCCCCCGTTCATTCTCTGAGCGCTGCCAAACAATCACTCGGGGAGTGCAAGTTTCAATGGCACTGCTGCTCCGGCTGCAGATATCGCTGTTATGAAAACCGCTTGCCCGATAAGACGGGTAAACTGATGCGCGCCTGACCCTGTCTTCGTAGAAACGGGTCTGGGTTGAGTCCGAGGTAGGGTTTGTGCTTGCACCCTTAGTATTGCATTTCTGAAAAAAATTCCTGTGCACATGTCAGCAGGGGGTGAGTGTGTGTGTGTGTGGAGGGATTCGCTGGGATAATTTTCAAAGCCGTTTAGGCCCAGAAAGTAGACAGATAACTTAGCGTTATTTTAAAAAAAGTCATTCCAGTGGGTGGTTGTATATAATGCATGTACATTTATATTTACAGAATACATCTTACCACTGATGCATCATGTCAGCATTTGGGCATACACTTATTTATTTAATTAATGCGTCTCTTGCACCATCACCAGTTCTAGGCGGGAAACAATACAAAAGCTGATATTGTAACAATGCGTGCAGGTTAATTTGTGTTCGACAGTCTGCAGGGTTTGTGTGACCCAAAAAATATGCCCATGTGTTACAAGTGAGAAGATACGTTACTATGTATCTTCTAAATGTTTATGTATCTTCTAAATGTTTACATTACTATGTATCTTCTAAATGTTTACGTTACTATGTATCTTCTAAATGTTTATCTCCTGGCACCTTTCATCCCCTACCCCTGCTACTATTCATGCACCTGTTTAATCTCTTATGCGTTTTATGTTATCCGTGTTCCTTGTAAAGGCGTTGCCTAAAAGACAGCTTTCCTGTCTTAGTTCTAAGTTCTATGTGAACCGATACGATGTGCAAATGGTTGTCGGTATACAAAAAAATTCTAAATAAATAGATCAATGCTACTGAAAATGCACCTTACAGTGAAGTGGTGGCAGCAGTGGGATTAGAAGCTGGCTCTGTGAGCATCAGGGTTCTAGATGCTAACCACTCCCCTAAACTGTGCCAGCGAATGGTCCCTGTCCTGTTAACTTGACTTCCTCACCATATTGCTTCACCCCCTCCCGTCACATTAGTTAGAAGCAGTTCTCCGCGGGTGTTCAGACCTGGATGTGCTGTAGGGTGAAGTTGACGGGATGCGTGAAATTGCTCCTCTTGGTGCTGGTTATTACCCCGGTCACTACTCTGGAATTTATCTCGATGTCCCGGAACCTCTCGGCACTGAAGAAATCTCCGTTCAGGAAGTTCCCCAAGTCCGTGTAAGAAGCAAAAGCAACTCCAGCAGAGTCTGGAAAACAGGACAGAAACGTAGCAGGAGGCTTTCATCGCCTGAAATTATGGCATTAAATACAAAGGAATTTGATGCATTTCGGCATCTGCATGTTAGAAGATATCCCTTTAGTAAGGAAACGATTAATGCATAATCAGGGCGTCAATATTTCTTCTATAAAATTCCTGTCTATTAAGGATAGCAGGAGGCTTTCATCGCCTGAAATTATGGCATTAAATACAAAGGAATTTGATGCATTTCGGCATCTGCATGTTAGAAGATATCCCTTTAGTAAGGAAACGATTAATGCATAATCAGGGCGTCAATATTTCTTCTATAAAATTCCTGTCTATTAAGGACAGCAGGACACTGTCAGGGTCTGCTTTTGTGGTGCCAGGTGGGGTGATGAGTGCTGCAGCAGAACAGGTCGGTTTACAAAAGGCTTTAATACGGTCTCTTCCCCTCCCCAACCTGACCCTGCTGCTGACGAATCTCCTCTGCCAGAAGGTACGGAGCAGCATCCTGGCGCACCCTCCCGCTTCTAAGCCCAAACCGCATTCTCGCGCCCTCGGGGATGGGATCTGCTCCCACCGGGTACCCACCTTGCGCTCTGCTTCCGGTAACGGTGCTGCAGTGGATCTTCATGTGGTCGTCTTTCGCAGTCAAGACCAGCGGGACGCCGCCCGCGTCGCAGCTCCGGCCGTCTCCGATCACTTTAATTTCCAGCTCTGGAGAGACCGAGGGCAGAAAGTGGGGAGCAGTGAGACAAAGACAAAGAAGAAGAAGAAGTGAGAGAGAGAGAGAGAGAGGAAACACAGCCAGAGAGAGAGAGAGAGAGAGGAAAGGGAGAGAGGAGACGCGTGGTCCCCACATTTTGTAGGATTTCTTTTTCTGAATGCAGTGGGAGGCAGCAGAGCCGTCACCGGGGTTGGGCCTCTCTGATGCTGCGGTGGGGGCACGAGGTGGGCTTCTCTGTGTTTAGGACCTGCACTTTTGGAGGGAGGGCGGTTCTTATTTGGCGCTCACTAGTGCTGGCGGCTTGGGGTAGCGGATCTGGAGCCTCCTGTTCGGGGAGCTCGATAATGGGACCCAAGGTATCTCGTGAGCTTGGAACCTGCCAGAGTCTGAACGGTCCCTCACTCTGGTTTGGTTTTGTTTTTTTTGTTTGTTTTTTGCGGTTTCATTTGAGGTCAGGAGGTTGCAGCTTCTCCTAAGGATGCTACGGCAGTGACCCCTTGAATCACCCGGGGGGACCGAGCATCCTCGCGTGGCAGGACAGGTTGATCTGCTGTTAAGGCGGAAAGGGGCCCATGGTGGGGGGGGGGGGGGGTGAGGTTGCTCTCGGTAGCCCACGTGGCAGGAATTGGGGGGGGGGGGGGGGGGGGGGTGTGTGTGTGAACAGGCGAGTGGATCTCTTCAGCCTGGACGCATTGGACCCAGAGACGCGGCGCGGCTGGCGGATTGGGTGTTTTGTCCTGGATGGCGGTCAGAGGCGGAGAACCAGAAACGGGCCGGGTGGCCACCGGCAGGAACGTCAAGGCGAGGGAAAGAAAAACCCAGTTCGCCCGGTCCGGATGGCCCGATTCAGGACTGTCCAAGTTTGGGGGTTTCCTCTACAGCCCTTGGTGGGCAGAGGGTGGCTGAAGATAGCGGGGATCGGGAGCTAGTGATATTCAGTAACTCTCAGATGGCCTTGCCACGCAGACCTGGATGCGGTGCACTTATTGTTATCCCATCCCGGGGCCCAGCGATTCACGAAGACCTGTCTGGGTTTTTATCTTACGCAGGCATACGGCCCCCGAGAGGGCGCGTTTTAAATTAACTTGTTAGCTGGCTGGGATTTAGCGAGCTAAGTCCACCCCCCCACCCGCCTATCTCCTAAGTTTCAGGTTTGGCGTTCGCGCCAATAGACTTGCGTGCGCGCGCTCTCCCCGTACCCAGCTCTCTCGTGTTCACACGCCCACTTCCGTTCTCCGCCGCTCCGGAGATGGCGGCCAGCGTGGCGTTCTCCACGGTCTCCAGGAAGACGGTGCCGGTGACGGACACCTTCTCCGGGCCGAGGCTGCTCCAGGAGACCGATGCGAGCACCTTGTCGAATCTCTTCACGGTATCCTGCGCAAGACACAATGGCGGAAGGGGCTGAGACAGGTCCTGCGCCGGACACTTCAGGGCATGGGTGCTTAATTGTCAAGGGGAACCTGATGCTTTCCTGGAGGCGTCGCACTCAAGGTGAGGGGGGAATTGCAAAGCATTCCTAACAGAAATCGAGAAAGTTCCCTTGTAAGCAAGGCTTAGGAATGGGTTTACTTATTTTATTTTTTAAACTCCTTTTCCCTTCGTTTTCTCCTATGTACACTGTCTCAGCCTTTGCCAGGTGACATTAAGACCCCCCTGACTGTTTCGGATCCCATTGAGGTCAGCATGGGAAGACGACACAGAAGCACAGAGGCCCCCAGTGGCGTTTTACGGACTTAACCGTTCTACCGAAGCGTAAGCTTTTATGGACAAAAAAATCCACAGGCCCCCACCAGCCCCTCCCTCCACAGCCTTCTACTTCCGCTGTGAAATGTGCCTAATTTTGCAGATTACAATGGCCTAAGCTTTCCTAGAGTGACACCCAGCCAAGGTTCTGTGCTGGTTAGGATCCGGAAATCTTTCCTGAAAAAAAAAAAAAAAGACTAGAGAAGCGTATGCCACGAGCACGCAACCTTCTATTAAATGCGGAATCACACCCCGTGCCCTGCCGCTCCCCCCAGGCACGGTTTCACGTTTACGTATGCCACGAGCACGCGACCTTCTATTAAATGCGGAATCACACCCCGTGCCCTGCCGCTCCCCCCAGGCACGGTTTCACGTTTACGTATGCCACGAGCACGCGACCTTCTATTAAATGCGGAATCACACCCCGTGCCCTGCCGCTCCCCCCAGGCACGGTTTCACGTTTACGTATGCCACGAGCACGCGACCTTCTATTAAATGCGGAATCACACCCCATGCCCTGCCGCTCCCCCCAGGCATGGTTTCACGTTTACAAATGCCACGAGCACGCGACCTTCTATTAAATGCGGAATCACACCCCGTGTCCTGCCGCTCCCCCCAGGCACGGTTTCACGTTTACAGCGAATGCTGAAACGTCATTTTGCGCATATTATGAATTCTTCTTCTTCGGACGTCTGAGCCACTGACGGCTGGAACACAGGTCTTGGGTTGGCTGGGATAATACAGTGCAAGGGGTAGCAGCCTGCTTTTCAGGGCATGCAAATTAATAGGCATAATATATATCCTCAAACTGTGGAGTCTGCATGCAAATATACCTCATGCATATTCTTTGTGACTATCCTAAGAACCAGGACTGGCGTTTGCATGCCCCATTATTCGGAGCTACGGGGCTCACCTCCAGAGAAACGTTGGCAGCGGCAGTGTCGTTCCTGCAGGGGTCGGTGTTGATGCCCAGCGTCAGGGTCACTAAGTAACAGAAGGGGGTCTTCACGGGCCCAGGAGGGAGACGAGAAAGAAAAGGCAAGTTAGGGGCCGAGAAACAAAAGGCAAGTTAGTTAGCCGAGCCGCACAGAGGCTGAACATGGCCCTCAGCGTTACCGTTTAGTACAGCGGTGTACGCAGCACTGCACACACGCTGCATCGCATGACGCCAAGGTCGCGCGCGGGCGTGCAGGCTGTGCCAGAGGCGGGAAGGAGGTGAAGCGGCTCACCCCAGGGGGGTCGCGCGCTGAAATCTAGCACAGCGTTCTCAAAGAGAGAGGGCATTTCAATTCCAGCAGATCTGCTTAGCTCTTAAACCTGTAGGAGGAGGATTGAGGAGGATACAGTACCTGTTCGGACGAGTACTGGCACTCTCTTATCTGGCGGTTGTTTTCTATGAAATCGCCTCGGCATTCCAAGTCAAGGGCTGGAAAGTGAACACCCAGAGAGGGTCATTGCAATCTGCTCTTCCTTCCTTTGCACCATAAAAGTCTTTGAAGTGACGTTTGTTGTCCGTCCACTCCAGGACTGTCGAACTCATTTGAATGCGGGGGCTGCACTGGAAAAAAAGGCTGGGGATGGGGAAGGGGAAGGAGTATTCCCCCTGCCACCCCTACATGTACACACCTACATGCACACACACACTCCCTACAATCACACACACACACACACACACCCTACAATCACACACACACACCCCCTACAATCACACACACACACACATACCCTACAATCACACACACACCCCTACAATCACACACCTACATGCACACACACACACCCTACAATCACACACCTACATGCACACACACACCCCCTACAATCACACACACACACACCCTACAATCACACACCTACATCCCCTACAATCACACACACTCACCCCTACATGTACACACCTACATGCACACACACACCCCCTACAATCACACACCTACATGCACACACACACACACCCCTACATGCACACACACACACACACACCCCTACATGCACACACTGGCTGTTCAAAACTTAAAATCCTTTTCCTGAAACTTGGGAGCAGGTGGAAATCACAAAGGGGGACATGCACTGCTGCTTAGTGCACGTCAATACAGAAAATAAACCCCCAGTAATCAAAGACACTGGTAAATGTCCATTTCCTGGCAGTAGGTGCTGTTTAAAAGGGCATTTCCCCAGTGCTAGCTGCAGGCTCCTTCCAGGTAGGATGCTGCAACGTTTACATTCCTCGGAAACCCCTAAATGACGCTCCTTCAGGCAGTCTTCCCTACGATTCCCCAAAACATCTTGTCTGATGGAGGAGTGTGAGATCCCAGGAAGATGCCTGAAGGAATTCCCAGGAATTCAGCCTCGG
Organism: Rhinatrema bivittatum; assembly: GCF_901001135.1. Classification (NCBI taxonomy): domain Eukaryota; kingdom Metazoa; phylum Chordata; class Amphibia; order Gymnophiona; family Rhinatrematidae; genus Rhinatrema; species Rhinatrema bivittatum. Next base: position 38,905,315 of record NC_042633.1, read on the forward strand.
GCCCCAGGACACAAGTATCCCTGTCCTTGAGCTCCCAGGGCGGGGAGCCCTCTCCGTAGCAGAGACCACCTCCCGAGACACCCCCCCCCCCTCACCCTCCCTGTTGCTGTTTCCCGACTTCTGTGAAATCACCCGCAGCTTGGGGAGTGTCGGAGCACCACTACCCCCCCCCCCTGCTCTCTCTTCCCTCGTCTCCCAGCTGCAATCACTTTTCTGACTCTTATGTCCATTTATTTTTGGGGATTAAAAATCAGGCTTTCTGACGCTTCATGCCCAGTTCATTTATTTCTTCTTTTTTAGAAGGGGGGGGGGGGAGGGGGATGTCAGTAATTGGTGCAGGGAAGGGAGGAGGGAGAAGGAATTTGGGGGCTAAGGTGGGGGGGGGGAGAGGATTTGAGAGGATTTGAGAGGAGGGGGCGCGGAGATGGGATCTCAGGCGGCGGGGGCAGAGGGAGCGTGGAGGAAAGTGGAGACTGGGGAGGGGAGGGGGAGAAGCAGCCGAGGGGTCAGAGCAGTGGGGGCTAAAACCCAGGTAAAGCGGGGGTTCAGATCCCTCGTGACCTTGGGGGCAGGTCACTGCACCCTCCATTGCCTCCGGTGCTAACTTAGGGGGCCCTGATTACTCTAAAGCTCACAGCCCCCCCTCTCTCTCTCTGCTCCCCTCACTCACGCCTGCTCCGCCGCATCCTTTCTATGGGTCATCATAAGGCCTGGGGACCGCTGCTGCTCTCCTCCTCCTCCTCCTCCAGTGAGTGGGAGAAGGGTGGGTGGAGGGGGGGAGAGATGCAGGGAGTATACAGGGACCCCCCCCCCCCCCCCCCCCGGAATTAGCCATGGTGGAACTTCCCAGAACCCCTTTCACCTGGCTCGGGGCAGAACATCCACTCGGCGTCGCAGTCAAAGTCATTGGTGGTGGCGCACCAGGCCCTGCCGTCGTCGCGCCCCGCGGTTGTGCAGGTGCGGTAACGCTGCCCCTTGTAGCTGAAAGGGAAGACGCACTTCCCTTGCACGCTCGCCGGGACATCTGGAAAGATGAAGAAATTAAAAAAAAAAAAAAAAAAAAAAAGATAACTGGTGTAGGAGTGAAATTAACTTTTATAAGAGTGAGAAAAACCACAGCAGCAAAGTGAAATCTCGGCCCTTGGTACATTTACAAGTGGCAAGTGAAATAGGGGACGCAGAGGAAAGGTGTCCTCAGTCACTGAAAAAAAACAAACAAACCCCCCCCCAAAAAAACCAGAAACTATTGCCAGGTTCTTCCAGGATTAACCTCACGGGGAGCTAAGAGTTCAGAGGGACCCTGCACGCTGTCCTTCTTGTTGACGGGGAGCGCGGAGAAGCTCTGCTGATTATCTGCGCTGGGCGACTTATCGCCGGCGTAGGCGTACGTTTCCCCCTTCTCTTCCCGGTCAGTGGCGCCCAGAAACATAAAAAACAACAACTTTCCTTCGAAGTTTGCTTGCAGGGCACGCTGTGATTTTTGGCTTGCGCTGCATCGGCTTTTCTGGTTAAGAGCGTCGCCTGCATCCCCTGGAGGGCAAGCCAGTGGCCGACACACGGGTGGGGTGCTGGGGTGCTGCGCTGGTTCTCGCCCGTGTTCTCCATCGCCATCTGGAATTCATGTTGCACGTTCTGTAAATCATTGCTGTAATGCAGCACTGAGTCTGCTTTCAGGGATCATCTCTGCTGTTTGCAATACACCAGCTTTGCCGGCGCGCCTCTCCTGTTTTATCACCGCAGCTTCTCATACTCGTATTAAGTGTTATTTCACTCATACGCAAGTTATTTTTTGGAACTCTTTAAGAACGTAACGTGGCCGGGTCTATTCTTTTGAATAGTTTCATCCAGCTTTCACGTAGCCTCTTGCACCACCGGCAAGTCTCTTCTCATATTGCTTTTTTTTTTTTTTCCTACTATTGATCCTTTCCTCCTTATTTTTTTCATACTCGTAGGCAATAACTCATTTCCCCGTTCTACAGGACCGGGCACTAATGGGCTTTCCGCATTCCTGGGGCCGATGCAATACGGCACGCCGAGCCGAGCTCGCTGTTAACCCGCAGTCGGGACGCGGGTAGGATAAGGCCCCCTAATCAATCCCCCGATGCGATAAGGAGATTTGCGCATTATTCAACGCGCGTCCAACGTGGAGCGGATATAATAGCGATCGTCGCACGCAATCGCACGTGAATGAGGGTATTACGCATTCACTCCCGATGCAAAAAAAACCCAAAAGAAAAACCGTGCGTCTCGGATGCACATTTAACTGTCATCTATTTACGCCTGCCCAGAGCAGGCGCTAATAGCCGTGCGCATAAAAAAAAAAAAAGTACAGAAAAGCAGTAAAAACTGCTTCTCCGCACTGCCTCCTACTTAATATCGTTGTGATAGGAAAAATAAAAGAAACAAAAGTGAAAAAAATAAAATAAAATTGGCAGTCGGACCATCACAAAAACCGAAGCCGAGTTTATTGGCCTCGGTTTTCGTGACCAGCGTGCGGCCGTCACGAAAACCGAATTGGGTTCGCGTTAGCAAGGAGGCGCTAAGGTCGCAACCCTAGCACCTCTTCGCTATCCCGCCCCCTAATTTAAATATCGCATGGCGCGCGCCCCCCCTTGTTAAATTCTGGCGTTCGTTTTTAAAGCCATAAAACCGAAAGGGCCGCCGTCCGAGCGAGTCTGATCTTCGCAGTGGGGGGGAGCTTTGCGCTCCGCTGACCAGCATGAGGCACGGCGCTCGCCTGTGGGCATCAACGCGTCAGGGGCGCATTCTCCGCAATCGGGGGCACCCCCCCCCCACTCTGTGGAATGAACCTTTCCCCGAATCCGTGCAAAAACGATCCTTGATCTCCTCGCTTTCCAAAAGAAGCTTGAGGTGCTGTTCCCAGAGGCGTTTCCTCTTTTAACCACCGTTAGAAGAAGTTTGCTTGTAATTTCCGGACGTTATATTAAAAACAGAGATCAATACACGTCTTTTATCGTCGTCGGCTTAGCAGAGCCGGTCTGTCACAGGGGGAAAATAAGCGTTTTTTAAATAAATAAACAGGAGGAGCTTTCGAAACTTTGTGAATATTCCCTTGGAAATCCAACCATTTGAACCCAAATAAAAAAAAACAACGTGTCTGTAACAATTTGCTCGTCTCGGTTGCCCGCTGAGTGACTTCAGGACAGCGCCGCTGCTTTAAGTTAAAAAAAAAGAGTCGAGCAGCTTAGGCACAGCTTTTTTTCTAAGAGAAAAGGGGATGCTGTGGCGGAAGTATCTGAGAGCAGGTGTTGAGGAGGAAGCTGCAGGCTCACCCGGGTTCAGAGCACGGGGGGGGGGGGGAAGGTGGCTCGGTGCAGGGAGGAAGCTGAAGGCTTATGCGCCCTAAATATCTCTCCCCCCCCCCCCCCTCCAGCCGCTGCCTGTAAACGCTCAAATAGAAATTAGCCGATTATGCGGAGGGGAGGACAAACGCACGTCATGTTGGGGCAAAGCGATGAGAGAAAGATGGGCCCGTGACCGCGTTTCCCCAGAGAGCTTGCGGCCCTGTGAAGGATAAAGAGAGAGATTAAACGCACTTAAATGGCCCGAATCTTTCCTGTACATACCTAGAGCGTCCCAGTCGTCAAAGTCTTTGAAACCATATTTGTAGTTCGGGAGATCCCACGCCCCCGAGTTGGAGTCACCAGCGCTGGAATCCGTACCATCTGCGGCATAAGAAAGAAAAAAATAAATGCGGTGCGTTTCGTTGACTTGGGGTGAAAAGCATCTCCTGCCTCTTCGCTTGCTCTGCTGCGGACGAGCTGCGTTCAGAGCGCAGGCCAAGTTCATGAAAAGAAGGCGAGCAGAATAATAAAAGCGGACGACGGTTTGGACTCTTAGGGTCGTGACTTTGTCCACTGTCTAAACCTAATTTCATCAGCAGGGAAGTGGTTTTTTTGTATTTAGCCAGCTAAGCAGATCTTGTCCCTCTGTCAGCTCACAGCAAAAGTGCCCTTGGGAAACATTTAAAAAAAAAGAGTTTATGAAACTGTCCTGGAGAGAGAGGGGAAGCGCCGTCCTGCGGGCGACATTAAAAACAGACGCTCAAGAGTAGGCACTGCTACATCACCGGGGATAACATTTAAATGAGATGGAGGGTGTTTTAGTGGCGAGAACCCGTTTTAAACGAAGCAGCTGTGTGAGGCACTCGGGAATGAATGTAAGAGCACAAGTCGCATTTTTGGAAAGGGTTGATGGAAAATTACTTTATTTCGATTACAAAGAATCCCAGCCAATTACCCATGCCGGGTCAGAGCGAGGGTCCATCGAGCCCAGCATCCTGTTTCCAACAGAGGCCAATCCAGGCCACAAGAACCTGGCAAGTACCCAAACACTAAGAAGATCCCATGCTACTGATGCAATTAATAGCAGTGGCTATTCCCTAAGTAAACTTCATTAATAGCAGTTAATGGACTTCTCCTCCAAGAACTTATCCAATCCTTTTTTGTCCTACTACAACCGAGTTCCTATAGGGCCACAAATGCCCCTGACTCATACCAGCAGGGCTTAATACTGCACCGCAGCACAGAAAGTGTCCTGTCAGGCCTCGTAAATGACCTGCTTGAATCACGGAGAATCTGCTCCGCTGCCTTTGATATGATAAGACAATGAGGTTCTGACTACTGGACTAAGGCAGCTAGGCCCAACAGCCTCGGCCTTCACTTGGTTGAAATCCTACCTCAACTGCTCCGACTGTCTCTGGCAGCTGCGTGTGGAGGACTATTGATACAGCCCCCTTACCAAGATCAGAGGCCATCAGATCACCTCCGATTCCTGTGCACATAACGTTCGGCTTGTGATGCAACTTGATCCTGACCCAGGCAAAGCAAATTGACCTCAACTATTCCTTATAGAAGGAATTTCTGCCTGGCTTTGGTCAAACAAACCGAGACTCAGCTCACAAAAAAAGACTAAAATGCTGTGGGTTGAGGAAAAAGGATCCCAGCTGCCCGGGATCAAAGGTTATCCCGGGAGGTTACAGGCCTTCCCTACAGAAGAAATAGAGCCATCTCCATCATCGGCCCAAAATTATGGAACGCACTACCTCAACACCTCAATTCGCAAGAAAAACTTTAAATCTTTTAAAAAAGATCTTAAAGATTGGCTACTCTCACAGTCGTACAATGGCTGCTCACCCAATGACAAATGAACATAATCTTTTTCTTATCCACCTTCACGTTCCTTTTTATGCCAGCAACCCCCTCCTTCTGTCTTTCGTCCTGTCTTGCAGAAACCTTTTTTCTCTTTAACGGTTTCAACCGTCTACTTCAAGTGTTGCTTACACTCATAACTATTGTTCAAGGTATTGTTCAATGTATTTATTGACTTTGTTAAGTTAATGTTCTGACTCATTCTCTGTCACTCTGTTATGAATTTAAATGTAACTGGTTTGTTATAATGTAAACCGGAGTGAAGGCTATGTCAGCTGTACCTCGGTATATAAACAAATGCTAAATAAATAAATAAATAAATACAGTCGCCAAGTTCAAAGCCTTAGGGTTTCTACTGGCTCCGAAGCCCCAGGTCCTAGCGGTCACCGAAGCAGCTTTCTTCCAGCTGGGCCAGCTACCACGCCCGACTGCTTCTTGAAGACGCCTCCCTTTGCACACAATCATCCAGGACCGCCCGGGATCTCTCCCACCCGGACTGCTGCAAAGCGCTCTGCGTCGGGATGGGCGCCAAAACCGAACCCGGTGGCTACGGCTCGTTCAGGTCGCCGCAGCTCAGGTGCTCACGAATGGGAGAAAGTCAAATGTAAGATCGCACCAACCTTAAAAAGGCCTTCCCACCGGTCCCCCGACGCTCTATATTTGTGCCAAATTCAGAATCCTAGCTTTGGTTTACAAAGCCCTTACAAGCAGTGCCCCAAAAACCTGCCTCGGCCATCATATGCACCTCCCTGCCCCTTTGCGCTCGTGGGCGCCAGTAAAAGGATCTACAGAGGCGCAGTCCCGCCACTGCGGAACGCGCTGCCGCCAATCAATCGGAGCTGCTGGAAAGCTGCTAAAACCCCCCCCCCCCAAAAACCACGGCTCTTTCAAACAGCCAAAGCCCAGAGATGAAATCTAAACTCTGCACCAAATAAGCATTGCCTGGCTACCGTAGCACTATGGCGGCACTACCCTCGCCACCTTAGGCAAGCTGTAGAGACGGCCTCCAGATACCCTGCTGCCAAGTTACTCTTCTTTACTTCTAACTTGTGAAGGTAAACCTTAGCCCTCACCCTGTGAGCCTGTAGGGGCCGATATTTGGTCACTATCCGGCCGGATAGACGTATCCATTTAACTTGGGCCGCGATAATTCAGCTTCGCGCTCGCACCAGCCGGTATATTCTGCTATCTTACAGTTATTCAGATTAAGCTGAGAAGGGCAGCCCTAGGCTCATCCGGCTAAACAAACCGAGGGAGGAATAGCCCCTAGTGCTTGTAGCAGAAGCTTAGGGGGTTCAGATCCGGTCGCGTCATCTTCCAGCGCTTGACGGTGACCTCTCTGAGCTGCTCGCCGTGCCCAGATACACACAGGGCATCGCTCACAGCTGCCAGGGCCCAAAGCTAAGGGGCACTGATGAATAGCGGGCCTTTTAGCATCTCTTGTACCTATCACATACGTCTATGACCTCCTATGAATTTTATCCTGCTGTGAAAGGGACCTCCCCGAAGCCTTTAACCTTTAAGTTATGCCTTCGGCTTCCCATTACCGCTATGACTCTGTGAATGCTTTCAACTCCTTCACGGGCCTGCGGGATGTCCTGGGACACCGCAGCACTTTTTTGCTGACTGTCTCTTTATGCTCAGTCTGATTTTACATATTCTTCTCCAGTTTCCTTGTTCACCACCTCTGCATTAATAAGCACCAAGGTCTTCTGCTCCCAGGATATGGATAGAAATTAAAACTATTCACGTAGAACGCCTCTGCCCATTGCCCTTAGCACTGCTGCTGATGCAGTGCTACAGGCCCCTGCTTGGCTTCTGGCTCTTCCTTCATTTCCTGTCACCAGAGTTTCCTCTGCCCTTATCTCCTGCTTCCTTTTAAATCTGTCGGTATTCTTGCATTCACCATCCTCTCTGTGAATAACTATCTCCTGACGTTACTCCTCGCTCTTTCTCCTCAGGACTTCCTATCATGATCAGGACTTCCTTTCTACAGGAAAAATAAGATATTTGTACCTTTCAGGCATTTCGATGCCTCTGTCACATTTCTCCTCTCCTCCGGGGAATACACATCTATCTTTGGCGTGGATCTGCACCATTCTGGTAGCCTCTCTCTCTCTCTAGTCTAGATTACCTCTTGCCCGTCTACATCCTTGCAGATGCAGACAGTTTGAAAACTGTCCCCTTGATGAATCTCCTTAAGCCTGTGTGTCGCCTTACCACATTGCGAAGTAACGCAAAACTCTGCCAAAAAAGACACTCAGAACCTTAAGGAGCAAACCTGTCACATTCGGAACGTCTCGCGCCACATTTTTGTTTTTTTTTTTGTTCGGCACGGATACTGGAAAAACCAAAAAGGGAAGAGGGACTCACGTCGGGATTCGCAGTAATACTCGACTTCCAGGTATTTGTAGGTGTTGCCACAGGGGTCCGACTGAAAGTAGGAATTGTCGGCAGGCACCTCACACTGACTCCGGCTGTTGCACCTGCAAAGACAGAAGACAGAGGGCGCTGCCGGTCACGTCAGGGCGCGCGTTACCAGAATATAAACCACGGGCGTGCCCGGCCCTATCCTTTCGCTCACCGGCGCTCCGGCTGTTAGAGAAGCCTGTGGCTGGGAGTGGGGGTGAAGCAGGTGCTTAGTGGGGGGAAAAAAAAAAACTTCCAGGGCAGGGCAACAGCAGAGAAAAAATAATAAAATAAAATTTAAAAAAATGAATGGACTTGGCTTTAAACTCCCCTATCCCTTGTGTCTTCAAGAGACAGCCCCACAGAGAGATGCATTGCTGCGTTGTACCTCTCCGACTCCTGTCTAGGGATGGGAGAGCCTCTAATTGTACTCCCAGCAGCCCTGTGGGAGAGCTGAGGCTCTGTCACATCGCGCAGGTAAGGAGTAGGTGCGTAAATCTTTAGCTCAGCACCCACGCAAGAGCGGAAGCTTACAGGGGGGGGGGGGGGGCAGGGAGATTTTAAACTCCACGCGCCGAATGACCGGGAGCCGGCGCACAGACCTTCAGAGTCAGGGGAAGACCATGCCGAGAGCGCGGGACCCTCGGCCACTGGGCCCCGCCTGCGGCACCCCGGGCGGCGAAGGAGCCGGAAGACCCGGTCATCTGCGGCCGAAGGCTCTCACTTGACCTGATCACGGCTTTTTTTTTTTTTCCCCTCCCTTTATTTTGAGTCGATTTATGGAAACTTGAGGTAGCTACGAAGCTTAGCTAGGAACCTGAGAAATACAACTGCGGCTACGGCTTAAGAAATGTAAAAAAAAAAAAGAACATAAAAATGTTATGAAAATCTACCCGTTGAACGGATGGCGATGCCATCGAATAGGGAACTACAGTTAGTGAGAAACATCGGACCCCCCCCCCCCCCCCCCGAAAGGATGCAGCTTATTGTACATAGTAAGAATGGTCATTAATAAAAACGTCAGTCACACATCGGTTAGAACAACACCGGGAAAAGGATCCATTAGGCGAACTGGGCAGTCCACCCTGGAGCGGCGAAATCTCACCCGCGTAAGGTCCGGAACCAGTACCACCCCCCTCTGCTTAGCACAGCTCCCAGGCAGGCGAACACCAGACGATGTCAGGGATCTGGGTGCCCGCGAGGCCACTTCCAGCGCCAAAGCAAGGTCCGACTGGGATGGGCGGATCCACCCCGGGTAGAAATCCCACAGCTGGTGGAGCTCTGGAGGTACCGGCTTAGTCGGCACGGGCTGCGATGAAGGAAAAGTCTCAGTTCGTCCTCTAAATTGAAGAACCTGGAGAACTTGTCTCTGGTTAATGTTCCGAAAATACCACTGGTATTTCCCACAGGGATGCAGATATTGAAAATTCCTGCGCAGTCTGTCCCTCGTGTTACCTTCCCCCTTTTAAGAAGGAGGTTAAAGGTCACCCGACTGCACCTGATGATAGTTTGAATTTAACCCGGAGACTGGAGAACACTGATAAGACTGCAGGTCCAGCCATCTTCGCTGTTACCTTAGCCAATCCCTGCCAGGATCTAAAGCTATTTAACATGTGCTTTCCAGGCATGGGGAGGATTTATTTTTTTTTTTAATCTGAAGATCATAAGAATGCAAGGAGCTGCCATGCTGGGTCAGAGCCAGGGTCCATCAAGCCCAGCATCCTACGTCCAACAGTGGCCAAAGCAGGCCACAAGAACAAAAAAACAGAGACCCTGGCAGCAGTGGGGATTTGAACCCATGCCTCCGTAGAGACTGGAGCCTTAATCTGGCACCTTAGACCGCTCGGCCATGCTACCCCTAGCATGCTGCTTGCTTTTTTTTTTGACTGAGCCGTGACGCCCAGATCTTTTTTCCTGGGAGGTAGCTCCTAATAGGGAACCTTAACATCGTGTAACTTTGGCATAGGGTTATTTTTTTTTCCCTACGTGCATCACCTTCCACCGTGGCAAAGAGACTCGGAGCAAAGGCAGACGTGTCCCCCAGTCGCGCGCTTCCGTTTTCCCCTCAGATTCCCTTGTAACTGTGCGCTCTCTTTAAGCCACATCCACCGACTTGTTTCTGACTAATGAGATGGTGCCTGTAATCCCCTTCCTGCTGAATTCAGGCTCAGCGCAGTTGGTGAGTTACGTCCTTCAGCGCTGAAGCATAAACCTGGGCGGGGGGGGGTAATTTGCGCTCCCGGCGCGGGGAATTCTGAGTTTCGGGGGAACGGGAGAGGGATCCGGGCAGAGTGGCCGGTCCTACTTTTTTTTTTCACCACGGGTGGGCGCGGGGTAGGGTCCGGAGTTGGGATGACCCCGCCCCCCCCTCCCCCCCGGGGATGGCGGGACGCTCACCTCTGGGACACGATCGTCAAGGTGTTGGGAAAGTAGCACTGGAGGTCGTTTAGCTCGTCCAGCCTCCTGACGCAGGTCGTGCCGTCCGTGCGCCCGTAGTTGGCTCTCTCCACCACGATGACGTCGCCGTCCGGGCAGCGCAGTCCGATGGAGTAGCCCTCGCACGCCACCTCGCGCCGCGTCGGCTTGGAGGGCACGGTAGTCCGGCTGAGACCTAGCAGGGCGGGGGAAGGAAAAGACCAGGGTCACCTTTAAACAAAACATTTTTTCCCCCCGTTCTAGCGTCACCCATCGTCGTGGAGCTCGAGCGCCGCAGCGGAGCTTGGCTCACGCCTCCCGTTTGCCCACCGCTCGCAGTCTGCCGTTCCTCCCGTTTCCGACCTCGCGCGCCCTGGCCGATCTCCTGCACCCTGGCCGGAGCCTCGCTCGCAGGCAGTTGTATGAACGTAGGGGGCCCGGCGACCCTAGCTCTGCGTCTAGTGCCGGGCGGCTGGGCCTCGCGCCTGATGTTTTCTGCGGGGCGGAAATGCTCTGTACGTGCACCGCCTGGACCTCGCCTCGCGGGTCAGCTCCGTGGAAGAGCACCGGCACTTTCTGCTGAGCTGATTGGGGGGGGGGGCAGTCGAAGGCTGCGCTGTTTCCTTCGTGGTCTGACTAGATTCTGTCGACTGTGCAAATGCATCGCCCCCATCAGGAAGGGCCCTCCCCCTCCCTACAGCCCCCACTCCTATTTTGGCCACTCTTCCATCGCTCGGGATCTCTGGTAGTCTATAGAAAATCCTGTGTGTGTGTGCGTGTGTCTCTCTCTCTCTCTCTCTCTCTCTCTCTCTGTGACAGCCTTTGAAAATTCACAACCACAGGAACATCGATTGCCATCTCTTACCTGTCGTGCCTGGGCTTTGTGTGGAGCTGATACAATTTGGCTTAATGTAAAACTCCTCAACCTGCCCAGTGCTTGGAGAAACCAGGACAAAAATACCTGGAGGGGAAAAAAAAAAAAAAGAAGAGAAAAAGTTTATTAAGATTTGTTTGTGCTTGGTTTTACAGGGAAGGCCCCCCCTCTGGCTGTCTGCGAGGGTAGATTCGGGGGCATGGAGGGCGTACATAATTCTGATTGGCATCCGGACTGATAATTACTCAAAGCAAAGGTCTTAGAAACCTCTGTCATTTTTTTTTGTTGTTCTTACTCTGCTTCTTATTATTTAATCGACACTGACCCATCACTATAAATACAATTTGGGACCATCCTAGTAGCGGTGAGCGTGTTCATTGCATTACACACTACATCAGTTTCCTCTGCATTTTAATCTCTGATCTCCAAAGCTTTTAACTCTTTATCATTTTTTTATATCTGTTAAAAATTCCATATAATACTTCCTCATTTCCAAAACTCCCCACCCTAGTCGGCACCGTTTTTTGTTTTTTTTTGCACGCTATTTTTCACGGGAAGCCCAAACACCATCCACAGCTGCAGCGCCAATAAGAACAGTCACTTAGTTTTTAGTTGTTGAGCGTGTTTGGGATTTCCTGTGGAAAACAGCAAGAAAAGGTGATTGACTGTGGCGGGTGCTGGAAGTTTGTTGCAGCTCCGTCACCAGTATTGCTGATTTTTAGAGTGCAAATTCGGCACATTCCTGTTTGAATAGTGAAAAAGCCTTTGTGGGAAAATGTTCCTTTTGGTGATTCAGTATTGTAACCCCCCATATGTTGTTTAACCTGGGCTGTTTTATTATTTACAGATAAATCTTAAGCCTCAGTCTTTAAGGTGTTATCCCTGTGGTGGGGAGGGAGAGGAGAGGAGCAGCCAGAAGAAACACAGGGTCAAGCAGAGAGATAGGGGAACTGCCCAGGAGAGAGAGCAGGGAGTGCCGTGCTGAGTCGGGGCAAAGGTCCATCGAGCCCAGCATCCTGTGTCTGCAGTGGTGGCCAGAACAGGTCACAGGTACCTGGCAGATCCCACAGAGGAGATCCATTGCTGGGATAGGAGGTGGGGCTGAATCTGCCACCTGTTAGCTCCATGGGGATGCCCCCATTCTTAGTGCTTTTTGGAAGAGCAAATAATTGTCATCCGGCCTGTTCACTTGTTCCACTCCCAGGGGCGACGTAGGGCGCCCGCAGCTCTTACAGCCGGCCCTGGCCACCCCAGGGAGAGCAGATAAACAGCAGAGGGAAAAGGAGGAGCAAGGAGAGAGAGAAGGCAGGGGGCAATAACCAGAGGAGACAGAAAGTACCCAGGAGAGAGGGGCAGGAATGAGAAAGCGTGGAGGGACCACTGCTCAGGAGAGAGAGAGAGAGAGAAGGCAGGGGGCAATAACCAGAGGAGACAGAAAGTACCCAGGAGAGAGGGCAGGAATGAGAAAGCGTGGAGGGACCACTGCTCAGGAGAGAGAGAGAGAGAGAAGGCAGGGGGCAATAACCAGAGGAGACAGAAAGTACCCAGGAGAGAGGGGCAGGAATGAGAAAGCGTGGAGGGGCCACTGCTGAGGAGAGAGAGAGAGAAGGCAGGGGGCAATAACCAGAGGAGACAGAAAGTACCCAGGAGAGAGGGCAGGAATGAGAAAGCGTGGAGGGACCACTGCTCAGGAGAGAGAGAGAGAGAAGGCAGGGGGCAATAACCAGAGGAGACAGAAAGTACCCAGGAGAGAGGGGCAGGAATGAGAAAGCGTGGAGGGGCCACTGCTGAGGAGAGAGAGAGAGAGAGAAGGCAGGGGGCAATAACCAGAGGAGACAGAAAGTACCCAGGAGAGAGGGCAGGAATGAGAAAGCGTGGAGGGACCACTGCTCAGGAGAGAGAGAGAGAGAAGGCAGGGGGCAATAACCAGAGGAGACAGAAAGTACCCAGGAGAGAGGGGCAGGAATGAGAAAGCGTGGAGGGGCCACTGCTCAGGAGAGAGAGAGAGAGAGAGAAGGCAGGAGGCAATAACCAGAGGAGACAGAAAGTACCCAGGAGAGAGGGCAGGAATGAGAAAGCGTGGAGGGGCCACTGCTGAGGAGAGAGAGCGAGAGAGAAGGCAGGGGGCAATAACCAGAGGAGACAGAAAGTACCCAGGAGAGAGGGCAGGAATGAGAAAGCGTGGAGGGGCCACTGCTCAGGAGAGAGAGAGCGAGAGAGAAGGCAGGGGGCAATAACCAGAGGAGACAGAAAGTACCCAGGAGAGAGGGCAGGAATGAGAAAGCATGGAGGGGCCACTGCTGAGGAGAGAGAGAGAGAAAGGGGGCAATAACCAGAGGAGACAGAAAGTACCCAGGAGAGAGGGCAGGAATGAGAAAGCGTGGAGGGGCCACTGCTCAGGAGAGAGAGAGAGAGAGAGAAGGCAGGGGGCAATAACCAGAGGAGACAGAAAGTACCCAGGAGAGAGGGCAGTAATGAGAAAGCATGGAGGGGCCACTGCTGAGGAGAGAGAGAGAGAGAGAAGGCAGGGGGCAATAACCAGAGGAGACAGAAAGTACCCAGGAGAGAGGGGCAGGAATGAGAAAGCGTGGAGGGACCACTGCTCAGGAGAGAGAGAGAGAGAGAAGGCAGGGGGCAATAACCAGAGGAGACAGAAAGTACCCAGGAGAGAGGGGCAGGAATGAGAAAGCATGGAGGGGCCACTGCTGAGGAGAGAGAGAGAGAAAGGGGGCAATAACCAGAGAGACAGAAAGTACCCAGGAGAGAGGGCAGGAATGAGAAAGCGTGGAGGGGCCACTGCTGAGGAGAGAGAGAGAGAAAGGGGGCAATAACCAGAGAGACAGAAAGTACCCAGGAGAGAGGGCAGGAATGAGAAAGCGTGGAGGGGCCACTGCTGAGGAGAGAGAGAGAGAGAGAGAGAGAGAAAGGGGGCAATAACCAGAGGAGACAGAAAGTACCCAGGAGAGAGGGCAGGAATGAGAAAGCGTGGAGGGGCCACTGCTGAGGAGAGAGAGAGAGAAAGGGGGCAATAACCAGAGGAGACAGAAAGTACCCAGGAGAGAGGGCAGGAATGAGAAAGCGTGGAGGGGCCACTGCTGAGGAGAGTGAGAGGGGGGGGGGGCACTAGGGGGTTCCTGAAAGCTGAATCATCAGCAGGAGCCCTTCGAAGCATTTCTTCATTAAAACCAGTTTCAGGAGGGCGCAGAGGTACGGCAACAAAAACCATATTTAAAGACAATTCTGAGCCCTAAGTCGTACCCACGGGGCTGCAGTGAGAATCTTTATCACAAAAAGAAAAAAAAAACAAAAACCACCACCCTCAGAGTAAGGAGCTAGCACAGGAACTCAGAGTAAGATGGCAGATAAGGACCTGTGGGGCCCAGCTAGTCTGCCCTGTCTTCTTCCTGTCACGCTTAACCCCTTGACCTGGCCTGACAGATCTTCCAGGCGTTAACATCCAGACATATCTCCTGGATATTTCACCTCTGCCGCCCATCCCCTGCCTTCCCCATCAGTGAGAAGACGGGCTCCTTCCCTGGTACCCACGAACCTCCTGACAGAGTCTGCTGTAAAAAAAAAAAAAGTGCTTTGTGCTGGAGATCTCATGTGAAGCATCACACTTTCCACATAAGAAATGGGCATTTCCAGCAGTTCAATAAATAAGCTTGTTGTTCTGTTCGGGGAAGACTTAGGCATTTCCCCCCCCCACAGACCCGAGACAGGAGTCCCGGGTACACCCGGCTCTCTGTAGCCCCTTTCACCGTACCCCTCTAACTTTCGGACCCAGCTTGCCCGGACGGTAAAAGCGGTGTCTTACCCAGCAGCAGTGAGATGCGTCTGTTCCCCATCCTGCCAGACGGTCTGTGACGGCAAAGGGGGCTCTGCAGTTCTCCTTATCGTGCTGCGGCACAGAGGGTTGAGCAAGGGACTGGGTGCGAGAAGCAAGCAGGCTCGGGTTTTGCCTTAGGACGGCTGTTATTTAAGGACCTGAGTCAGCCACGCATTTTCCCACGGACAGAAAAGCCCTGGACGTACTGGGCCCTCATTGGACGCGTCTTGAGTGGTTACGGCACAGAGCTGTGAAACCTGGAAGATGCTGAGTCAGTTTCCCCCTTTATCCGTCCTCCCACAAGTTACACGGGGGTCAATTTGCAGGGGCTCTGGGTGCCTAATTTTTAGGCTGTTAGGCATTCAAACTGGCACTTTTGAAATTGGCTAGGGTGAAGGTCCTAAAATTAAATTCCTAAGAAGTGGGGCAAACCTAGAGCCGGGGAAAAATTGGATGTATAGTGCTGATTTTCAATGCTAGATGCCAGGACCTCGCAGATGAATTACACGACCCCCAGTAAAGGCGTTCTTCCGCGCTGGCTCCCACGCAACCGCTCCGCGCCATTGCCCACCCACCGAGACCACCAAACCGCGGCGGCAGCGCCGAAGGTGCTTGTGCCGTGAGGGCGCGAGCACGAAGGAACGCAATGGAGGAGCTTGCCCCTTTGTGCACACTTGAAGTGGCGCCTGAATAAATATTTAAATACCGCCCTTACCACACAGCTAATATAATGGAGCCAACACATCCTCATTGAAGCGATCACAAGATAAGGAATGTATATGGAAATCTTCATAGAACCCCAAACACAAGCAATGGAAGAGTGCTACAGCTGATCTACCCAGCGTTGAGTAGCAACTCTACTGTAACCTCTTACTGCCTAATTTTACTCTCCCATTGCTAGACATTCAATCACCCTCAAAGAGAATCTTATTGATAAATGATCTGCTGGAAGAACTGAAACCTGCTACCTTCTGCAATACCGAAATATGGCTGAAAGGCAATCACCCCGACTATGATATCTTTCACTTCCCCAGACACAAACGTAAAGGTGGGGGGTCTGTAATAACTTAATCCCTACAGAGTTGAGATTAACCCTCCCTACGAGGTGGCAATACTAAAATCAACACAACTGAATATAGGTACGGTCTATTGCCCACCTGCTCACCTCTGATTGAAATTTCCATCACCTGTACGCACTCTAATCGTAGGGGATTTTAATCTACATGCAGACAGTGCACCTAAAACCACAGTGTGTGAAATCTTTCTAGATACTATGGAGGCAATGGGTTGGTCACAATTTGTAACCAACCCCCACTCATAAAGCAGGACTCATCCTGGACCTAATATTCGCCAATCACAGTAACTTCATAATCAATTCATCCCACAACATTACTGTCCTGGCCTGATCACCAGCTAATAAAAGCAGAAATAACCCTCCTCAACACACAGCAAACAAGATCATACATTAATCAATCGTTCACATACAGAAAAAAAGATAGAACTGAAAATACTTGAAGAAACTATTAAAAAAAAAATAAGATAACTGATTTTAAACTTGGTAATGCCTCCTCAGCTTTTGACTGTTGGGGAAAAGGTCATCAATGAAATAGCCAATAACCTATGCCCAGTCCAGGAAAAAAAGTTCCCAAAAGGACACAATACTTCTAAACAAAAGGAAACCTTGATATAGCGAAGAACTAAGACATACCAGCAAACCCTGAGTAAATCTGAAAAGCAAAGGCGGAAAAGCCAATCTACGGCATCCCTAGAAAATTACAAATCCCTATTAACAAAATACCATGAACAAATCAATAAAGCAAATAAATAAATACATAAATAAAAGACTATTACGTGGAACAGATTCATGGCGAAATATTTAATTCCAAATTTCTCTTCCAGTTAAAACCCTAATCCAGGACCCATCTTCCTCCACCTCGAATAAGCACGACTTCTGAAAGAATTCCTGCAATGACCATGCCACTTCTCTGTTAGATAAAGATCAGTAGGTTAAAAAAAACACAATTCTCTTCCTGCTTACCAACAAAAGAACCCGAAGGAAAACATCGGGCAAGCAAAAATGGAAAAACATTTGACACCGTACACAAACTTGAAATTCTCCAAATCGTTACAAAAATTGAGCCTGCTATCCACCCAACTGGACCCAATCCCCCACAAGTATTCCTGAAAAGAGTCCACAGCGTAACCACTCCGACGATCCCAACCACGATCAACCGCTGGCTCTCAGAAGGGTTGGTCCCCGCTGGGGCAAAACAAGATACGATTAAACCAATCCTAAGAAAAATAAAAAACTGGCAGAATTGATGATTGGGACAATTATCGAACAATCTCTAACCCCGCCTTTCAACGCTAAAATACTAGGAAAAGCAGTGCTGCGAAATATTTTCCTCTACCGATGCAGTAAATTCGAGAGTCGCAACGATACTAAGGAGTCCTTGGACTGCGAGTTACTTTACTCCACCTTCAGAGCTGGAGTTAAAATTTCCTGCGTTAAAAAAAAAAATGTTGCATTGGGCGTCAATAGCTAATGACGTCATCTACAATGGACTTTAAAAGGCGCTTTGGTTAGGGTGCGCGTTTCAGAAGTGCTAATCTCCCTGCTGCGTCGGATGCTATTATTGCGCGCCCAGAACACACGTCCGAGCAGGTGGTAAACCCATGCTCTAGGCTTATTGCAGAGGCCTGATAAGGAGTGATAAAAATCTCCATGCTGAGGACAGAAGTTTCGTGATACCGTCATGGTCCTATTGATCATTCAGTTGACTTTCAATTTCTACCAGCTAAGTATTCTCTGTTTATATTTTGGCTCCTCTGAAGAAGGCTAGGGCTCAAACGTCGGCTGATGTCGGGACACCAGTAACTGGGTTTTTGGAGGACAGAGGGATTCCTGCACGAATTCAGGACCGCGCTTTTTGTATGTTGTCACAGTAGACATGTTTTGCAGTTCACCTACTTACCCAACTATCACTAAGAAATTACTAGCATAGACTTAAGCTACTCATCGTAATACATTCAAAAAAAAGTCTTTTATTGGGGAGGGTAAATGATTGATGAGAGCTGGGAGTGTGGGATGTCTCTCAGTCAAGCCTTACATGGCCTGCGGCATTGGTCACATGGCTTCCAGACTTTAGTGAAAGCGCTGCTTTTTAAGCTAAGCCTGCAGAAGTATTTAAAGAAAGGCTTTTAACAGCTGGAACAGTTCCGAGTGACAGCTATTTACATATATCTGTAAGGTTGCACAATAAGTTCTCGGTTTTCCAGTTGTTTTCAGTAAGTGAGGCTGTCTTCCTGTATCGTGCTGAATTAGGGATTAACTATCTGAATCGCAAGAACAGAACAGATGTGACTCTCTGCTTAAACGTACTGAGATGAGAGGTAGATCATCTGATTTATACTGGAGGAATTGTGGAAGTAATTCCATATAGCATGACAACACCCGGCAGTACATAAGAGCATAAGAACATGCCATACTGGGTCAGACCAAGGGTCCATCAAGCCCAGCATCCTGTTTTCCAACAGTGGCCAATCCAGGCCATAAGAACCTGGCAAGTACCCAAACACTAAGTCTATTCCATGTAACCATTGCTAATGGCAGTGGCTATTCTCTAAGTGAACTTAATAGCCGGTAATGGACTTCTCCTCCAAGAACTTATCCAATCCTTTTTTAAACACAGCTACACTAACTGCACTAACCACATCCTCTGGCAACAAATTCCAGAGTTTAATTGTGCGTTGAGTAAAAAAGCTTTCTGACCCTGAAGTGCTGGAATGGAGGAATCGGAGGATTCAGGAGGCCCGGTGATCAGATAGCCAGTTGGGTTTTCAGGATAATCCCGATGAATGTGCCTTGAACCTCGATTTGATAAGAGGAGATAAATTTACCGATACTAGGCCTGAAATGCAGGCAGATTGATCTCGTGCATAATTCCTCGAGGCTATTCTGAAACCCTGAATGGCTGTGGGGGTGAACAACAGAACAGCTTGGGGGGCTCAGCACTAGAGTGATCCTACAAGTCTAGGGCACTCACTTAGCCTGCCTCTAATGGCCTGCAGCTACCTAGTAAGTAACCCCTGTGTTTAAAGCACATACAGGCCGATGCAATATCGGCGCTCGCTCCCTCAACGTGCGCTGACCGGGGCGCTCAATGCAAATGGAGTTCATTTTGGTGAGTAGAAATGCGTGCCTTGGGGGTGACAGATAATAGCCTCACCAACGTGCATTTGCACGCGATGAGTGCCATTAGCTAGGCGTGCGATTGGACGCACGTTTTGGACGCGCCAGCCCCCGTTTTGCACCGGGGGGGGGGGGGCGCCGTGGACGAGCGTCCAATCGCGGGTTAAGCCACACGCGCCGCAAGCCAGCGCACGGTATAGCGTCGGCCTGATAGCCGGGAAAAGAAAACGAGTTATCAGCGTGGACAAGACGCTGAAGATGCACCTTCTAGCCCGTCGGATTCCTTTCGGGGGAGGGAAGACGAACGGGTGCAGATGTCCCTATGGAATTTCATGTTTCTAAGTGCTTCTGATCACCCGGGAGAGTGATGCTGACATTTGCTGGCGTACATGTTGTAGAAGGGTATGCGGCTGGGGCTGAGGGGAGGGCCTGGGGGATCTCAGTGCACGAGGCGAGTTCCTTTTTCCTCTAGGATTGCTTCAAGAGGTTTTCTACCCTAGAATCCCCTTCTTGGGCTGGTGCAGATGACATCAGCCTCTAACAATCTAAACTTCCTCTTACGCTCATTGTGAAAGCAGTCATATCTCAGCCAGCACGTTGCACGTCTCATTTTTTTAGCGCTTTTTTCTTAAAAAAAAAAAAAAAAAAAGTCTGCACGTTCATTTTGTTTTCCCATCTATGTACATAATATGCCCTGAACTGTTCAACCCTCAGCAACACATTTCAAGCTAGATACAAGTTTATAAAAGCTAGAAAACTAAATAACACTTTCCCAGAAAAACTGAGGGGGTCAAGCCATTAACTGGGAGGGGGGAAATGAGCAAATACTAGTGAAGCAAACCCTCTTTCCTATAAACACTTCTGTATCTAGTCCAAATTTGGAAAAAAAAATTAAACAAAATAAAGTAGAATCATCAACTTTTGATTCCAACGGAGTTTTGAGCTCAGCCGACACCAGTGGGCTTCCTCCTTGTAAGCTGGATCGTAAATTCGCAGTCCCTGAGCGCCGAGGCCAAGAAGATCTTGTTCGTGAAAAAGTTCTTGTAACCCCGCCGGGCAGATTTCAAAAGCACTGCTTCCGCAAAAAAAAAAAAAAAACGCCCGCACGCACGAGCGAGCGGCGTGGAAGATTTAAGAAGCTGCGAAGCACGCGCGCACGCACCCGTCCGAGCACGGAGAATGAGGGGGCGGGGCGCGGGCTTAACGCGCGTCGCGTGCGCGCCGGCTGTGGCGCGCGCCGGCTTGGGAACCTGCGTAACTTTACTGCTGCTCCCGACAATTAATGCAGGTGTCGGGCTTTTAAAATTCACCTCTATCGGTTGCAGGATCTGGGGCAGTAGCTGCCCCCCCTCCTCCCCACCACACCCAACAGATATTGAAGAGTAAAAAGGCAAGTCCACCGAGATGAAAGAGTGGGGGAAGAGGGGACCCTGTACTTTCTGGTCCAGGGCGTACATGTCTCAAGGCAAGTGAAATCTAACAGGAAGCCATGTCAGATTTCAGAAGCAGAGAATACCAGAGCAGCCCAGGGGCCCCAAAGCTTGGATTGTCCACCTTCAAGGACAACCCTGCCCAGGGACGGTGATGGGACTGGTGCAGAACATGTCTTATGGTCAAAGTGCTCACACAAAATGCTTTCTTATTGAACTTTTGAGATGGTGCCAGAGATTGCAGCAGAACGTAAAAGGCTGAAAACACCGGAGGAGACTCCGGCAAAACGGGAGCGGTTCACGTCGGGACTCGTGGGCGAAGTTAGAAGGTGGGAGTTTATAGAATTAGTCAGACGAGCGCTGTTTTTCTGCTTAAGATTCGTGTCCAGCTTGGATGCAACCTCTGCCAGCGGATGGGGGAAAACGCCCGGGACCCTGCTGGCGCTGCCACCTGCCTGCCCACCTGTCTCAGGAAAAAAACCGCTGTGGCCCTGCCGACGGGGTGGCCCTCCGGCTCCCTGCAGCCCCCCGGGGGGGGGGGGGGGGCGCAGGCGCTGCAAAGCGCGGCCACGGGCCCGACGGGGCCCATCCCCCTGGGCGCGCTCGCCTGAGCCGCCCGCCGCAGAAAATCCTGCAACGGCTCCGGTCGGCGCTTCTGACTTGCCCCCGGCTTCATCAGGAACGCAAACCTCTTCCTAAGCCCAGTGGTCACCCGGCGGCAGCGGCCTGGCCACTTCTTTTGAAGAAAAAAACAAAAAACTACCCCAGAAAAGGATCTACTTTCCCGCTGCTGCCATTCAGCGTGGAGGAGGAGCCAGGACCTCTGGCTATCGGGCCCCCGGGATGGTGCGGGCAGAGCCAGTCCAGGGATTACCCACCTCCCCCGCCCCACTTGGCTCCACCTGAGGGGACGGTCCACGAAGGCGCCCCTAGCACCTCAGGGAGCCCCCCAAGCTGATTTCTGACTCTCTCTCTCTGTTCTATTTTATTTATTTATTTTTTTAAACTACTCTGACTCAGACTGCAGGTTTTTTGCACCTCTGCCGTCTGCCGGAGACAGAAATAACTGAGGGACTGCAGGCGGCACGCTCGGTTACGCAGCAGTGCCTGAAACGTTTTTTTTTTTTGTTGTTCTCTGTCTCCATCTGCTGGTAGGGGATGCACAAGCCACTCGTCCGGACCGATCTGGGGTACAGGCAGGAACTCTCTCTTATTGTTGAAAAGAAAGTTACGATGGCCACTGCATCTCGGCTCTGCCTCGTCTCTCCAGCACTCATTCGGTTAACCAGAACCTGCAGGTTCTCTCTTTTTTTTTTTTAGAGGGGAAGAAAAGAAACTCGACTTCCTTCATGTTTTCCTCTATTAATAAAACTGCCAGATTTCCGCTCCGATAAAATGTTGAAATGGATGAGTTAAACATAAATCCAGATTTATGATTCACGTGCCTGCTAGAAGAACCTCTGTGTGCTGACATTAACATTTCTCAAGCCCCTGTCCCCCCCCCGATTCTGCACTGGATGTTGAGATTTCTGTTCTGTTCCCAGAGCCCCATTCTTTACATAGAAAACTCAGGTGCTTGAAAGCTTGACCTCCCCGTTTTCCTCTGATCCGAAAGCTTATTAATATGGAAGCTCCCATAGTCAGAATGGCTCGAGGTTGAGGAAAGGATTAGATTCCTTCCTATCTCGCTATTTAACCCCCCTTTGCTAACAAGGGGCTTGGGGGACCCTCTGCCACAGAAAGGACTACATTTTGAAACCAGAGTGTTTATGTAATCCCCCCCCCCTACTACCAGTTAACCCGTACAAGGGGGGGAGAGCAGTGGTGGTTCCCCCTGATCACAGGGCTAGGATAATTGCGCAATCTTGGGACAGCCCCCAATTTTGCCGGCGATTTCGCCACAGGGGTCAGGTTGCAGAGATAAATCCCTACTTCCCGGCTGCGCAGTTTGAACCCGGACATAAGAAAACGTGCAGACACGGCTAAAGTATTTCTCGGAGGTGGGGGAAGGGAGCCCGGGGAAGTGAAAAATGACTGCCACTAGGCCATCCATGCATTCAATCTCTAAAATCGTGCACATTTAGACCTGTTGCACTGTACGGGACACAAGACGCATGTTCCTATAGGTGTTATCATCAGAGAGAATCACGCAAAGAAAATCGCTGACCCAACCCCTTTTCAGTTCTCGGTGCAGTCAAATTAAAAGTGCGTCCCTAAAGTCCCCGCTGCAGTTCTGGCCAGAAATCAGCATCCGACGAACGTTTCAGATGAAATTCTTTGCAAGTCTTGGGGGTGATGAGGCGGCCACGATAAATTCCGCGCGTTCCATGTTGGCCACGAAATCACTTCGGTTCAGGGAGAAAACGGCCTCATCTCACCGAACATTAAATGTAATAAGTTGAGCCTCTGCTGAATAAAATGGCAACTTCTCTCCTGCTTTATTTCCTCTAAACTCAAGTTTGTGCCAGCAGTGTGTCGCGCATGAACGCTAAAGGGAAAAACAAGGGACAGGTTAGGGCCGTTCCAGGAAGGGGAGTCGGAAGTTGGTGCACGGGCCGCTATTTTGCGACTGGCACGTGCATACGTTACCAGACCACTCGTCCGCATTGCTCAACCCACCGTCTGGACTGATCCGGGTCCATGCAGGGAATTACACTGTTGGGTGGGAGGGTCCTAGGTGAACTGATGGAGGTGTGGATCACTGCTGGGGCGGTCGGCGAACTGGTGACTCCAGATATGCACGCGAGTACTGATAAAAGTGTCGCCATACATGCACACTTTATTAAATAGTTGTCTCAGCATATTACTGATGGTTATTACATGCATAGTTTACAAATATTACCCATGCAATATATGCACATACCTTTGTGGTGGGGAAAGTATGTTTCGCTGCATTTCAAACATGATTGCACACTGAAATATATGTGATATTTTATGATTATGGGATGGATGTCGTAATAAAATAATATTGTAAACAACACTCTATTTTTTTTTTTTGGTTGCACTTTAGTATTGATTGGTAAATGGTGTAATAATTTGTTATCCCCCTTGGTTAGTGCCATGAAGGTTTCTCCGGAACAGGCCATAATAGGCTGGATGTCCTTGAAAGCTACGGTTTGGCTACCTAAAAGGACCTGGGGGGGATGTCTAGCTCCCTCGGTTCATCAAACACTACATGTGTGGCAGATCTGGAGAATTCACTGGGCTGGTCACTTCTTCATTTTTCTTTTGCTCATGTCTGGATCCACCGTTCGGCATATTATGACTCAGGAGGTCTCCCCGTGTCTGAATCAATGTGTGGAAATGCAGATAAAATGGTGAAATACTGTCTGAGTTGTATGTTCTCTTACACAAAAGATCTTCCAATGAGAACACAATCTGGGGGTAATTCTGTCTGAGGAAGACTGGAGAACTGTTATTTATGGCTACAGCCAACTCAATAGAAAATGGCTATAAAGTAATTTTACGTTGAGTATTATACTCCTATTAAGTTGTATCGCTTTTCCTCAGACAGATGTTGGAAGGGATGTGATGGTGTGGCTTCTTTTTTTACCTCATTTACGGTGGGAACGCCCTCTCATTCAGGCATTTTGGTGGGAGGTTTCTCACCGGTCGCTGTACCACACGGGGCTTTTACGCCCTTGTTCACTCCGAGGTCACAATGACGCAGTTATCACCAAAAGAAAGATTTTTACCTGCTTCCTAAAAAAAAAAAAAAAAAAAAATTGTATGGAAGAGCTACAGAGGTTCAGCGAAGGACGGGTTTTGGTGAGCCGTGGGCTACTGCGAAATCTGGTGGCTCTCCATGGTAAAACTGCTTAACTATTTATTTAAATGCCTGTCAGAGACGATAAAACTGCAGAGCCATGCGGGTCTCATTTCCCTAGCCTGGAAGGTTCTGACAGCACTTGCGCACAGGTTCACACCGTACGTTTGCACATTCTGGGGTTATTGTAGCAGGTGAAGAAGATACAGAGTCCTGAGAAGTATTGCAGCAGTTTGGTTTCTTTCATGTCCAGGGGCTCCGTGAGATGAGGTCTCATTTCCCTAGCCTGGAAGGTTCTGACATCACTCGTGCACAAGTTTACACTGTACGTTTGCACATTCTGGGGTTATTGTAACAGGTGAAGAAGTTACAGAGTCCTGAGAAGTATTGCAGCAAACAGTTTGGTTTCTTTCATGTCCAGGGGCTCCGTGAGATGAGGTCTCATTTCCCTAGCCTGGAAGGTTCTGACAGCACTCGTGCACAAGTTTACACTGTACGTTTGCACATTCTGGGGTTATTGTAGCAGGTGAAGAAGATACAGAGTCCTGAGAAGTATTGCAGCAAACAGTTTGGTTTCTTTCATGTCCAGGGGCTCCGTGAGATGAGGTCTCATTTCCCTAGCCTGGAAGGTTCTGACATCACTCGTGCACAAGTTTACACTGTACGTTTGCACATTCTGGGGTTATTGTAGCAGGTGAAGAAGATACAGAGTCCTGAGAAGTATTGCAGCAAACAGTTTGGTTTCTTTCATGTCCAGGGGCTCCGTGAGCGCTGAATGTCTTCAGACAGTCTTCAGAGACGGCTGCTCATGCACCCTAAACTTTCCTGGCAACCCCTGCTGATCAGCCCGTGGAAAATCATCTTTCCTTTGCCTCGGTGGTGGCGTCCGTCTTAAAAGACAAAGCAAGCATAATCAGTCAGGTTCCTTATGAAGCTGTATATCCCACCATGCAGCAGGAAGGCAATGGGACTGCACCCTGAACAGAGGGAAGGGTACTTTCCTATCTTAATGTTGTTTTTATGTGACTCTCTTAAACTGTAACAGCAAAGGATCTGCTTTCTAACATGGCTAGGAAGATGGGTCCCTTGCCTACCATTTATGAGTTGAGAAGGGAGCAGTAGGATCAAAGGTTTTTGCAACCTGGGATTCAACCACAATACAACTCCTGTTTTATGGCTAAGGGGAAAACTGCTTTGTATATCTGGCCCTTATGTATTGCTTTGCTCATACATCCTGCACAGTCTATCAGTTAGGACATATTTAGCAGGCATGAAAATGCACCACACAGTCACTTCCGGCTTTCTTACCGTTTTTGAGGTCATTGGCACAATGGACATGGATAAACCTGAAGCCTGACTTTCCGTTGCTGGTTTGCGGATTCTCTTAAACCATCTCTTGTACTCCTCTCTCACCTGTAATTTAAATAAAACAATCGCATCCACTGTCAGCTTGCAAGGAACTGTGCTCCAGCCAGTGCTATAAGCAGGTGAGCTCCAGGTCTAAAGGCATCGGCTTCATTGAGCAGCCAAAAAAAAAGCAAGAAGGGCAAAATTCATATCCAGTCCGACATCACTGTGAGGAAACGTGCTCCATCTGTCACTCGAACCAGCAGTCTCCTGCTTGTAAGGTGATGGTTCTGTCAACCCAAAAAGAGAGAGTCTCCCAGCTTTAGCTCGCTACAGGCCGAGACCCAGCATGCGAGAAAGCAAAGCTCAAAGA
Source organism: Rhinatrema bivittatum (assembly GCF_901001135.1). Classification (NCBI taxonomy): domain Eukaryota; kingdom Metazoa; phylum Chordata; class Amphibia; order Gymnophiona; family Rhinatrematidae; genus Rhinatrema; species Rhinatrema bivittatum. Next base: position 38,931,121 of record NC_042633.1, read on the forward strand.
GGGGGGGGGGGGGGGGCAGCCTTACCTGTCTGTTCAGGACGCAGTGAATCAGGAAGATGAAGGCTCCCTGCAGGCTATTGACGATGATGAATAAGTAGGACATGAGCACAGCGATGGGATCGATTTGAAGGAGTCCAAAAACCCAAGTGCAGCCCAGCACGAGAAGCTGGGCGACAGCTTTAAACGTCAGCAACCTAAGTGAAAAGAAATAAAAACATGAAGACGCGACGTTAACAGTGCCAGATAGAGATGTGAATCGGAACTGAAATCCGAACTGATTCTGGTTCCGATTCACATCTCTAGTGCCAGATGAAAGATGAATGGAGAGCGGGGGAGATTACGTCACTTCCAAAGGCCTACGGTGGAACGTCCAGGATATTCACACGGCGACTGTGCATGAGATAAATGCGCGTTTACTGGGTCTCCAATATCTGTAAATATATCTCATGCAGACATATTGTGGATCTCCTGAAAACCCAACCGATTGTGGGGTCACGATCTGTTCATTCGTATTTTTTTCAATCTCAAAGCAACGAGACTAGTGGGGATTGCCGAAAGCTTCCAAAATGTGCTTTTTTTTTTTTTTCTCTCCATAGGTTTCCTTGTGGGATACTCCTGGAGCCTGCAAATCTGAAAGCAGACTATACAGGGAAATATCCCCCGAGCTGCCGCTTCTTACATTTCAAAAATCGTGCACAGTGGTTGACGCGTTACGCATCTTTCCTTTACAGATACAAAGGAATTCTAATTCAGAAAGCTGTGCCTTGTTCAGAGCGATGCTCTGAACAAGCAGGGGCTGAATTATAAAAGCTTCTGCTCCATAAAGCGTTCAGCTGTGGCGAAACCTAAAGCACTTATAACGTTGCTGCTGTACGAGTCGTCGTCTCATGTAAATCAGTTACAGGGAGTGCCTGTTGTGCAGCGCTATGGAAAGGTTTAGTAGTAGTAATACCAGCAGCAGCAGAGGAAGTACCAGTGATGCAGCAAACAGCAGCAGGAGCAGTAGCAGCAGCGGCAGAGGAAGAACCAGTGAAGCAGCAAACAGCAGCAGGGGCAGCAGCAGCGGCAGAGGAGGACGTAAGAGCCTGGCCCCCGCTCACGACCGGCACACGGGTCTCCCAAGCTCTCTCCGCCAGAAATCAGGAAAGCAGAAGCTACGTTGCAGCCGTACAGCGCTCTACCTGGTGTCTTTCAGAGTCGAAACGTCGGCATTGACCGTGGAGAGCTTTGCTCTTAAAATCCAGAGCGTCGTGGCAAAGAGAATGGAATTAATCTACGTGGGGGAGAGAGAGAAAGAGAGGGGATCACTGCTGTGCCCCTCTGCCCACACAGTTGCATGCACAGGGTTGAATTTCCATAAAGCTTCGGTCTTTAAAACAGGATGCCATGCGTGTAAGCTGCCCGCACACCCATCAGTAGTGTTTTGCAAAAGCCTGAAGTCTGCTTGTCCTAAACGTTAAGAGGGTGGAGAGCAGTGTTCTAGGGCAGCGTTTGGGAGTTTGCGTACAAGCTGACACATTACCGAACGGAGACCGGTGCGTTTCTCCCTGCTCACCGAGTCATGCACCTGAAATCGCAAGTCATTTGTCTGCAGTTTCTGGGTGGAGGAGCGCGCCTGAACTGGCGACCGACCGAAAGCACGCGCGCAAGTATTTTCCTAGGGGGAGGATGCACGTTCCTTACAGAATACCTGCCTGCACGCGTTACGTGCGCATGTTTACAATTGTTTTGCACGGAGGAGACGCGAGAATTAGTTCTTACCTGTTAATTTTCGTTCCTGTAGTACAGCGGATCAGTCCAGACCGTGGGCTGAGCCTCCCGTCCAGCAGATGGAGACAGACCAAAACGGTTTACAATTGTTTTGCGTGGAGGAGACGCGCGCTTGCTTTTATAAAACAGGTGTACAAAGTACGCGGCTCCCTGTGTTAAAAAAAAAAAAACACGCACGTGCCGACGCATTCGTCGGAGGCGGGAAGCCGTGGTATTTTATAAACCGAGCGGCTTCCAGCAACGCAGTAAATCCTGCCGTAACTTTAGCGGTGCCAGCTCGCATCGACTGTTGAAGATTACCCTCATAATTTATGAGATGCGCTTTACAAATTTCTCCTCTAAGCGAGTCTGAGCCATTCCCCGTCCCCTTGGACGTTACTGTTGCCCCTTCCTGTATCCACTAGATATCTCTCGAGGTGGGGCTGCCAGAACTGCACGTGGCGCTCAAGGTGTGAGGTCACGTCATCGATCTGTGCGGAGGAATGCGATAGCCGCAGTTTTATCTCCAAGGAATAAATGCACACGAGGCAGCCTCTTCAGAGAGAAAGGAGACTGGAGACAGAGAGGGGGGATCATGGGATGAGGGTGACTTAGGAGTAATCTTTCTATACAGGAAGGGTGGCAGAAGCATGGGACCAGCTTCCCTTCTGGCATTTACATACAGGCACCTATCTCCCACCCACCCCAACCTGCCTAACAGTTGATTTGGGTAAAGCAATTGGCTTTCGCTGGCTTCCATCAGGATCCAGTTCCAAAAACTTTATAAACATGGAACTGTCTTGGTTCTCTCATGTATTCTGGGTTTATTGCAAAAGTACAGGACGCCTCCCGGCCCTGCTGATTACAGAAAGTAGGCATGGAATAACCAGAATTACAAACAGAGAAATTAAAATAAAAAAAAAAAGTAGCAGAGTTAAAAGGAAACTAAAAATAATTAAGATAAGAGCCTCCAGGTAAAGAGATGAGAGGAGGAGTGTGAGAAACGGATGGAGGGGGGGGAGAGAGAGGTTCGGGAAGAGAACTCGTACGTGACAGGGCGGAGATGCAGGGAGCGGAGAGAGAAACTTAACCCAGGACAGTTTCAAGGACATGAGAAAAAAAACCAAAACCCAACCAAACCTACCAGGATGAAGAGACACACGGGGCCCAAGAAACTCCAGATCAGCTTTGTTTCTGTGCTGAGCCAGCAACTGCAGAGAGCCAAGCGCAATGAACGAATGAGAAGAGGGGGTCACATTAAAGCAGCCGTTCAGATCGCAAGGACACCTGTGAAACCCCCTCCTGCAAGGGGGGAAGCGCACTGCTTGGTTCCTTACGGGGGGATAAAGATTAATCACTTACATTTTGTGTGTCCCGTAGCCACCGGGGTTAACGGCCGCGGAAATAACCACCGTCAGTGCCGGGAATCCGTAGCCAAAGAGGCAGAGGTGCGGCGTCTTAATGTTACGGGTGTTGAAATAGTTCACGACTTTCAGGTTTCTAACGGTGAGGAAAAGCATCAGCGCCTCCAGGAACATCCAGGAGAAGGCGGCCAGGAAGAAGTAATGCAAGAGGCCTGCGATGACGGCGCATAGGGTCTGAGGGTGGGAGGGGGGAGAAACAGACGCGGCACAGAATCAGACAAGTCTGGAGAGAGTGACGCCAGGAAAATCGCACGTCAGAGGCCCCAGCGGCATCACACGCACAGTCTAGACAAGGCCTTACCTTATTGTAGGTCCTGTCTTTCCCGACGAGGAACAGAAGCAACGCCAGGAACAGGCAGAGACTGAGCTGCAGGTGGTTGAAGGTGTTTGCGTTACGGATAGGCCGGCACAAGAGGAAGGTGAGGATCGCCAGGCCCAGGCACACCAGAGAGAACGTTATGCCAACGTAGCTGATGATCGACAAAGCAGAGTCATCCTGCAAGGGAAAGAGACAGGTAAGCTTCCATCTGCACTGGATCCGCGAGCGTAGCCGCGTGAGAGAACAGCTCTGTCTCTTCCCAGCGGGCCAGAAACATCAGACTGGCAGGAAGAAACTTTGAAACTGAGAAGAGATTTCTGTGTGGAAAGCCATGATTCTGAGACCCGCCCCCTCCCCTGACACCCTCGCAAACGGAGCCAGGCAGTTTGAAAGGCGCCAAGCCAGCAGGCGCCGCACACCGTGCGTCGCGCGCCGAAGGGGCGCGACAAAGGGGCACTCCCCTTTGTGCACCCCTTCGTGCAACCCTTTGTGTTATTTCTTTAATATGCTCCTTGTTATACCTTTTGCTTAATTGTTAAGAACTTTGATTTTGATGGTTTTATTTTTGTAATCTCTTAGCCTCAGGTACAAAGATTTTAGATTGTGAGCCCTTTTAGGGGATAGTGAATTACCTATTGTACCTTATTGTAAACCGATGTGATATCTCTTTTTGAAATGAACGTCGGTATAAACAAATTGTAAATAAATAAATAAATAAGATCAAACTGCCTCGGCCGCTTCGTTCTTCTGTGCCCACTCTGTGCGGTCGCTCCCCACGCCAAAGGGGACTTTTCCCTTCTGAACGAATGGCCAGTTTACCTCCATTTCTTCGGTGGCCATGAGGACGGCGAAGCTGGACAGGTGATCGCAGCTGCATTCCGTGTACGTCCCGTTAGAACGGAGAACCTCGCATCCCTTTGTGGACCAGCTGCCGGTTCCTGTGCCATGGTCCCAGAAGACACAAATCGCTGTGCCAGAGAAATTGTTCTAGAAAGAGCACAAAGAATTAGGGGGAAAAAAAAAATCCTGAAAAGAGGTCAATCCGGTGACCCAGTGGGTTAGCGCTCCACCCTGATAAGTGAGAGGCCTGGGTGCTCCTCACCGCTCAGGTCTCTCCTTCGGGGCTGGTTGGAGCTGGGAATGTCACCGCAATGAACCTCTGTACGGTTGTACCGGGAGACTCAGACCATGCAAACGGGTGCAGAAGGTTAAAGGAGCATTTATTCACTGCACTCGGCGTTTTATGAGCACGGGCTTCCTAAATTCGGGGATTATTTGCCAGGGCTTCCGAACCGCCTGCGCTGCAGATCTCCTCTGCCTCCCACGGGTACGGCAGAAAGAGTTTCCCAACCGAAGCCACAGTGCGCCCGCAAGCTGCAGGCGGCTCGGAGGCCCCCGTTCATTCTCTGACCGCTGCCAAACAATCACTCGGGGAGTGCAAGTTTCAATGGCACTGCTGCCCTGGCTGCAGATTTCGCTGTTATGAAAACCGCTTGCCCGATAAGACGGGTAAACTGATGCGCGCCTGACCCTGTGTGTGTGTGTTTAAACGTTACCCAAACTGAGTGACGGCTTTCCTGGGGGCAGCGTTAGGGAGGGGTCTCCACTTGCAACCATAGTTTTGTATTTTCAAAAGTATACGCCGAGAATTTCCTGAAAAAAATACCGGCGCACATGACAGCAGGCGTAACGTGTGCAGAGAGAGGGTAATTCCGCGGGCAGAGTAGCGCTTTACCTGCAGGAACGGCCTTACAGAAAATTGCACTTCCCACAAGCACACAAAGTTATATTCATGCTCTACAGCGGTAATTTTCCGACCCACTTAGGCCCAGAAGATACGCGTGTGCTTTCGCAACAGTCATGCCCAGTGAGTGTTTTGGGTGGAAATAATGCATGTACGTTAAGGATTAAGGAATGCATGCATGTGGTAAGAGTGGCACTATCACACGTTTATTTAATATCATGCATTTCTTCATTCCTTTATGGCAATACAAGCTGATATTCAAGCACAGTGTATGCAGATACCTTGTGTTTGACAGTTGGCAGGGGATTGTGTGGGCCAAAAAAAAAATATGTGCATGTGTTGCAAGTGAGATGTCCCTACTGAAAATGGAGCTGACAGTGAACTGGTGGCAGCAGTGGGATTAGACGCTGGCTCTGTGACCATAAGGGTTGTAAGCTCTAACCAACAAATTAAACTGCTAACACCCCCTCCCGTCACACTAGTTAGAAGCAGGTCTCCGCGGGTGTTCAGACCTGGATGTGCTGTAGGGTGAAGTTGACGGGATGCGTGAAATTGCTCCTCTTGGTGCTGGTTATTGCCCCAGTCACTACTCTGGAATTTATCTCGATGTCCCGAAGCTTTTGGTCACTGAAGAAATCTCCGTTCAGGAAGTTCCCCAAGTCCGTGTAAGAAGCAAAAGCAACTCCAGCAGAGCCTGGAAAACAGGACAGAAACGTAGCAGGAGGCTTTCATCGCGTGAAATTATGGCATTAAATACAAAGGAACTTGATGCATTTCGGCATCTGCGTGTTAGAAGATATCCCTTTAGTAAGGAAACGATTATGTAATGCATAATCAGGGCATCAATATTTCTTCTATAAAATTCCTCTCTATTAAGGACAGCAGGACAGTTTATTCACGTGAAATTATGGCATTAAATACAAAGGAACTCGGTGCATTTCGGCATCTGCATGTTAGAAGATATCCCTTTAGTAAGGAAACAATTATGTAATGCATAATCAGGGCATCAATATTTCTTCTATAAAATTCCTCTCTATTAAGGACAGCAGGGTACTGTCAGGGTCTTCTTTTGTGGTGCCAGGTGGGGTGATGAGTTCTGCAGCAGAACAGGTCGGTTTACAAAAGGCTTTAATACGGTCTCTTCCCCTCCCCAACCTGACCCTGCTGCTGACGAATCTCCTCTGCCAGAAGGTACGGAGCAGCATCCTGGCGCACCCTCCCGCTTCTAAGTCCAAGCCGCGTGCTCGCGCCCTCAGGGACGGGACCTGCTCCCACCGGGTACCCACCTTGCGCTCTGCTTCCGGTGACGGTGCTGCAGTGGATCTTCATGTGGTCGTCTTTCGCAGTCAAGACCAACGGGACGCCGCCCGCGTCGCAGCTCCGGCCGTCTCCGATCACTTTAATTTCCAGCTCTGGAGAGACCGAGGGCAGAAAGTGGGAAACGGCCGAAGAGAAAAGGAGAGATAGGAATCTGAAGAGAACAGGAAATGTGGTAGCTGTTTTTTTTTATTCTTTCTAAACGCTTCTTGCGCTTAGAGAATCCATCCCTGGCGGGAAGAGGCGCCCAGTACCAGAGCATCACCAGCCTATGGGTTTTCATTTGCCAGGGGTTGTCTGTCTCTCTCCGCCATTACCTGGGTTTACAAGTGTCCCGTCCCCCCCCCCCCAAGCCTACGCGTGGGGCTTTACCCTGAGGATACCGTCGGCGGCGTCAAGAAGACGCGTTCCCCAGAAAGGAGAAGGACACCCCGTGGAGGTCTGGGGAAGCTGAACCCGCGTGCAAAGACTCAACGAAGGGCGAAGCCTCCTAATTTCTCCGTTCACCACCGGGCTTTCCTCTGGCCTTGAAGGGGGAACGTCGAGAGAGCACGCCGAGCTGGTTGGCCCTCGAGAGAGGGCTTACGTTACCCCCTTTACTCGTCACCGGGAGTGAGGTCCCACCTGCCTTTCCTGCGTCTGAGAGTCTGCGTCTGAGAGTCTGGCTGGAACCCCCCCCTCGCTGCCGCTGTGCTAGTCCCAGAATAAGCTCGCCGGTCCGACCGAGTTATTCTCCGGTTTTTTGTTTTCATAAAATTTAATTCAGAACTTGTTTTGCGCCGGCAGAGAAAAAAAAAAAAAAAGCAAGGGGAGAGCACCTGAGCCCAACCTTGAGGTTGTAGAGTTGTTTGCCCGGCTTAAGTGCCGAGCGTGGAGCTGACTGTGTCGAACTCACAGGGACGAAGCCCTCGCTGTAGAAAACGGCGATGGGCTGTCGGTTTCGTTTGATTTGGAAAGCACTGCACGCGGTTTTATAGGTGTGCGCGTGAGCTAAGCATTCAGCTTGATCGTTAACGGTGAATGTGCTGGTAGTCTCACCGGGCATCGTTCATTTTTTATTTCTTGTATCTATGTTTTCTATGTTGCTCTTTAAAAAAAAAACAAAAAACCAACCCAAACCCAAACACGCTAAAGGCGGGATTTTCAGAGCTACTTGCAGGTGTAAAGTCCTGTTTTAAGCCTGCAAGCAGTGCCCTGAAAATGAACCCGGGTTTTGTGGGAGGGAAACGCCGTTCCCTGACCTGCCTGTATGTACACGAGGAGGAGGAGGAGGGAGGCGTCCCGAGGGGGTGGGGAAAGCACATTCGTACAGGTCAAGTCCGCTTGGAAAATTCGAGCCGACGTCTACAGGCTTTAGCCCTGCGTGGGCCGCTGAACATAAACTCTTCAAAAGAGAGGGCTTCTCGGGGACCGGTTTAAGTAAACTGCACGTGCGGCAAGGTATTTTCAAACCTTGCACTTCCACTCCACCGCCCCCCCTTTCCTGCATCCTGAGAGAAAAGCAAAGTCTGTGGGACTGTACCGCCCGCCTACCCAGATGCACACGGGATTTAGGCTACCGGATCCACAGGTATTTATTTTATTTTATTTATTTAACAGTTTTTTATACCGACCTTCATAGTAAATTACCATATCGGATCGGTTTACAATTTAACAAAGGGAAAAAAGGGAAAAAACTAGAGTAACAAATTCACGTAAACGAAAGATAACAATAAGTAGGAATAAGTCAAAGTTACAATCAACAGGGGGAGAGAAACTTGGAAGCTTGCAACAAGCTGGAAAGAAGATAGGCCGGTAAAAGAAATTTTACCATAGAGTGTACAAGTTAAAAACTTAAGGACGGTGCTTTAACCTGAATGTCTCAGAGTCCATTTATTTATTCTTTGAGAAACGGAGATTCTAAAATAAGCGGAGGTACTAAAATAAGCCGCGGGATTTGCACCCAGCTGGGCTCCCAGGTAGAAGAACAGGAAACGAGCTTACAGAAGGGGGGCAACACTGGAGATGGACCTATGTAATTATCAACCCTCAGCGTGCACCCAGGAATGTACATTCTTACTCCTGGCGATGCTTCCCCAGCCCAGGCACCCCCTAACCTGGGGTCAACCAGCCCGAAAAATGGGACAGAAAGACGTAGAAACAATCCCCTGTTTTCTTGGTCACCACCGCCCTGATTACCTTGCCCCCCCTGTATACTACAGCTTGCAAAGCTCCAGAAGGCGGCAGCTTTCTTTGGCACGTGGCGGGCACTAGCAACTCGAGTTCATGCTCAGCGCACCATCGAATGACTACTCCCCCCCCCCCCTACAGGCACCCGTGCCCGCACTCTCCCCCCCCCCCCCCCACCAAGGCGTACCCAGCTCTTCCTCGGTCACCCTCTGACTCCCGTCCTCCGTCGCCCTGGCGATGGCAGACAGGGCGGCGCGCTCCAGGGCCTCCAGGAAGACGGTGCCGGCGACGGAGATCTTCTCGGGGCTGAGGTTCTCCCACAAGGCCGTTGTGTTAAGAATGGCGTCCAGACGCCTCACGGTGCCCTGCACAAGATGCCACATCACATGAAAGACGAGATGTTTTCCTTATCGATACTCGCGCATTCATACATGATTTTGGTATCATTAACTTCTGGTTGTTTTTCACTATCACAAAATAATTTTACCATGCTTCCATACTTTTAATCATTTTTACGGATTCATGATATTCATTCGTTTTTTTTAGTTCTTTGGTTTTTAATTGTTTTTAGTGCTTTTGTTGCTGATATTGTTAATTTTTAATGATTGTTTTGGCGGTCAAAATTTTATGTTATTTTATGTTATTTTTATGTATGTTTATTGTAAACCATTTTGATTAATTCTTTGAATTGTAAAGGCGGTATATAAACATTATAAAGTAAATAAATAAATAAATACTGGCGGTGAGACAGACACGGCTTTCGTCTTTTTTTTTTTTGGCGTGCCTGCCTAATAAAGCAATTTTTCTAACAGAATATAAGCAGGCTCCCTTGCAAGCAAGAGCTAAACCTGCCTAATTTCGGGAACGGTAATGGGCCAAGGTTTCCCCGCAGGCAACATTTCAAGTTCACCTTAAATTTTAAAATATTTCTTTATCGCGAACCCCGACCAAAAGCAGATGGCCCAAAGCGACGCGGGATGAAAACTGTGGGAAACAAAAAATCAGACAATTCCCTTCTCTGGGAATAGTTATTTATTAGCGAGCACAATTCAGTGAATTCATTATAAAAGATCTTTACATGACCATTTGCAAATGGGGTGACGTACACATAGAATAGGCACACACCCCCTGCTTATCAGTGTGGTCAAAAAGGGGGGAGTAAAAGCAGGGCTTCAGCCAGCAAACAGAGTATAAATTCCTTGCTGAGACTCTGTGGGGGGGGGGGGGGGGGAGGTCTGCCTATTCTATGTGTACGTCACCCCATTTGCAAGTGGTCATGTAAAGATCCTTTATAATGATTTCACTGTATCGTGCTCGCTAATAAATAACTATTCCCAGAGAAGGGGGTTGTCTGATTTTTGTTTCCCCACAAAAAAACTAAATTAAAACCCAGCAATGCAAACAAACAGACTGGCAACGAGGGCCGAGCAAACCATGGCCCACCCATGGCGCTGTTACGGCATCGGCCACCAGGACGCCCCCCTTCCTCACGGCCCACTGCTCTGCCCCTCGTTCAGTTTAATCCAGATAACGCCCCCTCGGCATTTGATTCCCGGGAACAAGGTAGTCAGGGAAACAGCTGAAAAGCTAAATCCGGTCCTGGACGAAAAGAAAGAAATACCTGCAAACGGAAAAGGCCAGGGTACAAGATGCACTAAACACAGACCTTCTGCTGAATCCCAAGGGAAACAGAGATCTTTCCTAACAAAATACCATGAACTAATTAATAAAGCAAAAAAAAAGAAAGACCTACTGACGATTAATGGGAAAATGGTTGAAACAGGACTTTCCCAGACCGCTAACCTGATGTCCTAAACCTTCAGTCAGTCTGCAGCAGACTCCCCCCTGCCATGTGGCTCCATAGCACGAATGTCCCTTTTGTAAAGTGTCGTGCTCTGCGTTCGGGACGACGGGTGCGTGAAAGGTCTCAACAAATAAGTAAATAAATACAGGCAAGCTTGTAAGCGGCGACGATGGACGGGGGGAGGCTGCTGCTGCTGCTGGACCGTCTCCGCTCAGAGGAAGCTGAAACGTTATCAGGTTCTGCACACCTGGCAAGCGGGTTGTTTTTTTGTTTCTGAGGCATTGACGGCTGGACGGGAGGGTGCAGAGCGACGTGGTCTCACCTCCAGAGAAACGCCAGCGGCGGAGGCAGCGTTGTCCTTTCCGCAGGGGTCGGCGTTGATGCCCAGCGTCAGGTTCAGTAAGGAACAGAAGGGGGTCTTCACGGGCCCAGGAGGGAGACGAGAAGGAAAAAAAAGGCAAGTTAGGGGGGCCACGGCAAAAAACTGGTCAAAAGCTTTCTGAGGGAAGCGCCGCGTCTCTTTTTAAGCAACCAAAAACGTACAGAATGGTCCGCGGCCAGGGGTAATTTTATAATACAAAAATGAAGAAAGGCGAATGAGTAAAAAATCAAAATCAAGGCTAAACCCCACTTACTGTAATACGACTACAGCCGGACGGTAATCGTAAGGTTTTTGGTTTTTTAGACTTGTGATGTCCTCTGCCTCTTATTGAGGGCTCTTTGCTCCACGGTGACGGAGGCGTTTCCCCCCCGTTTTTTATCTATTTATTTATTGGTTTTCGTGTGACGCCACTCGGGTTCCGTCGTAACGGCTCACAACAATAAACAACAATAATGCACAATAAATATACTAAAATCAGCTTCCCAGGACTACAAAAATAAAACGATATTCTAACGTCGATGGCTGCCTGGCTGCAGTTTATTTCACAAGTGGGGTTTATCCTTTCATTTGCATTTTGTAAACTCCCCGGCGAGGTCTGCGAGCGCGTCGTGCGCATTAAGACTCTACCCAGCGGTTTTCAGAGCCCCAAGCCCTGGGCGTGAGTAACTCGGGCTTTAGAAACCCTTCCTCGGCCGGCCGGCCGGGCACAAGCGGAGTTATCCGTGCACAAAAGGTAAGTTACCCGGGCACATGGTGCACGCAGCACTGGGGCACAGGGAGAGGACGTGGATACAGTTACCTGCTCCGATGACGGCTCAGATATGCATTCGCTTATCTCTCTGTTATTGGCTGTAAAACCACCTCGGCATTTTACTTCAGGGTCTGCAAAACAAAATATCCAGAGGTGGTTACTGAACCTTTTACCTTTCTCTACGCGGTCAAGTGACTCGGTTACCTGTGCACAAAAACCGCCCCAGAATTTGTAACACACAGGGGGCGTCAGGCTTATTTCAGGCCGCACTGGGGGGGGGAAAGAAATGTACCTTGAATGAGTTCATAATCTTACAGCCAGCGTTACCACAGAGACCCTCACCTGGCTCGGGACAGAACGTCCACTGCAGGTCACGGTCGTAGTCTCCCGTCGTGGCGCACCAGGCCCTGCCGTCGTCTCGCCCCGCGGTGATGCAGGCGCCGTGACTCTGCCCTCTGTACTTGAAAGGGAAAACGCACATCTCCTCCTGACTGCTCGTTCCGAGGGCTGAAAAGATGAAGAAGAGAAGCAGGTGACGGGGCAAGAGCCGCGCGGAAGCTGGACAAAGGGTTTCAGAAGAGTAGAGACAGCCAATATGACATTTATTAACAAGTTACAAAAAAAAAAAAGAAGCAGCTTAGGTACGTAGGAGCGAGATCACTTTCATGCCAGTGAGGGAAGTTACAGCGGTAAGCAGGGAAAAACGCTGGCAAAATGCTGAGGTACATTTAAATTAATTACCATTTACCTGACTGCTATTAAACAACTGAAACTGGCTCTAAATATGGAGAAAATAGAAATCATTCTACTTCACAGAAAACCAAAAAATATGACTAACAATACCCTTATTTTGCCAAATATTATTAATCTAACTCTCTCCGACTCAGTAAGAGATTTAGGGATAACCATTGACTGTCAACTAAATTTAAAAAAAAACATATTACCGCCAAACCAAGAGAAGGTTACTATAAACTGCTGGTTCTGAGAAAATTAAAACCTCTGCTGGATGCCAAAGATTTTCGATCAGTGCTACCAGCCTTAATTTTTGTGTCACTAGATTACTCTAATTCTCTCCTTTTAGGCCTCCCACAAACTACGCTAAGTCCATTGCAAGTACTTCAAAACCCCCCCCCCCCCCCCGCACCTTCCCCTCCCTTCCCCACCCCCCCAGCCCTTTCTAAGCCCCCCCCCCCTACCTTTGTTCTCATCACCAATATTAAGAAACTCTCTTATCAGTTTAAGTACTTTGATTGGCATAATTCAGTCAAATAACAGTGGGACGGCGAGCACAGAGTCATTAGTTTTAAATCATCCCACAGGAAGCAAACCTGCTCAGTTAACACTGGAAACCCAAACCACTGATCAAGACAGTACAGCAGCACTTTCGACTTACTGGGGTAACTCCCGCTCCCCCCCCCCCCATGCTTCAGCAGGTCACTCTGGCAGGGGGTCCAAATCTGACGAAAAATACCCTGTTTCCCCGAAAATAAGACAGTGTCTTATATTAATTTTTGCTACCAAAGATGCTCTAGGCCTTATTTTCAGGGGATGTCTAATACCGTTGAGCTGCTGGCTGCCCCTGCGTCAGCCATGCCTCACCAGTGTGCTGTCAGAGAGAGGTAGGAGTGTGCAGCATTCATGGGAGTCAGCTTGGGCTGACTCTGCTGCTTTTGAACCTCTGCACACTGCTTGGAAGGGGTCCCCCGACTGGTACTGCCACCATCCCCAGATGTCAGTAATCTTGCTGCCACTGTCACTGCTGTCGCATGGCTATTTGGGAGGTGCTGATTGCTGCTATTAGCACTGAAGCCCATTCTGCTGCCTCCTCTGTGCAGGCCCCGTGGGCTTCCACTTCCTCCATGTTGATCTCGTACATTGTGAGATCCGCATAGAGAAAGTGCTATTCTTGCACATTCCCAAAGATTACATGTGCCAATCACTAAAAAGTAATTTATCTTGTTTTTTACCTTTGCTGGCTGATGTTAGTTTTCTAATCGGTTGGTCACAGGCTTTTTTTTTTTTCCACCTTCTCTTTCTTATTTTTTTGCCAATTCCTTTTATATCGTCCTTTTTTCTTCCGTATTTCTTTTCCCTCCGTCTTCTTCTCTCAAACACAGTCAGGTTCTCATTCTAACATGCATTTCTCTCTCTCTCACACACACAGACCCTCACTGTCACATGCTCTCTCTCATACAATCATTCATACACACAGTCTCTCTCTTGCACATGCTGTCTGACTCTCACACACCCAGGCTCTCTTTCACTCCCACATGCTGTGTTGCTCAAGCACAGGCTCTCACTGTCACATGCTCTCTCTCTCATACAATCATTCATACACACAGTCTCTCTCTTGCACATGCTGTCTGACTCTCACACACCCAGGCTCTCTCTCACTCCCACATGCTGTCTTGCTCAAGCATAGGCTCTCACCGTCACACGCTGTCTCTCTCACACACACAGAGGCTCTCACATGCTGTCTCTGCAAACATTCAGATCCTCACTCTCACACACAATCTCTCAACTCATCTCATACACGCATGCACACACACACCCTCTACAGACCCTCAGCCTCTCTCTCACCTCTGGGCCTCCTCTTCGCGGGTCACCGCAGGATGGGCTCTGCAGCGGCCCTGAACTTCTCGGGCCTCTTCCTCGGCCCTGCTACCGGGCCTCTTCCTCTTCTTGGGCCGCTGCGACTTGGGATTCGCAGCAGCCCGCGGCGGCTCCTCTTCTGCACGTGCTGATGCTCTTTCTCCTTCCTGCCCATGCGGCTCCGTCAACGTTTACTTCCGGGGCCGCACAGGCAGGAAGGAGAAAGAGCATCAGTGCATTCGAACGCGATCTTTTTCTTCGGGCAAGGAGGCTCAACGGCCGCATGAGCCTCCTTGCGCCCGGGCGCATCGGCTCCCCTCCGGATACCACTGCTCGCGTCTGCCCCTAATACTTTGGAAACCTTATTTAAAAAAAATAAAATAAAATAAAAAATGACGTCACAGGATTGACCGGCCCACCGGGGGAAGCCCGATCCCCCGATAGGTCAATCCGCCCCTGTTTACAAGGGATGTCTTACTTTCGGGGGAGGTCTTATATTTAAGAATTCGGCAAAATCCCTACTAGGTCTTATTTTTGGGGGATGTCTTATTTTCGGGGAAACACGGTAGCACAGTCCTTCCATGTTCCACAGTGACAGCCCCCACCACTCCATTATACCATTCCCCGAAGGAAAGTGCCTGACCATCTGTAAAGGATACATTTCTTGGTCAACCGAAAATATGAGCAATGTATGAAATCTCCCAACGAATATTTATTTATCTAGAAAACTCAATATACAAAGAGTAGGAGAGGAAGGATTGCAGTCTTACTGGTTGCATGACACATTTCCAGAAACTCTGTACGTGGAAGCATTTCCATGGACAATGAAATGTATGGTTTTTCGCTCTTGTACGGGATAAGCGAGTCGGAGGCGATGGCCTTCCCAGAGCATTAGCGGTTGGATTGGGAAAATAAATACCTTATTCCTCCGTCAGCGCGGTCAGAGAGGCCATGAGGCTACTAAGATGTTCAAGCAAATCATCCTCGAAGGCCGCCACCTTGAAAGTAGCAGTCCCAGTTGGAATACTGGACATCCCCTCGTGTTGTTGGATAACCCACAATAACGGTTTCAACCTTGTCGTGTGCCGCGTCGCAATGAGAACTCAGACGTAAGAGAGCCATCAATTAGAATCTGAGCGCTCGGCTCTGAATAAAGGAGGCGGACCACACGTAACCACGTGCCGCAAAAAAACCCCAAACTGCTCCAAAACAAAGACAAGATAATCCCAAGCATTGCGGTCCAAGGCCTTCTTGGCATCAAAGCTGATCAGCAGAGAAGGTTATCTGACGAGCCATGCCCCGGGCAAAGCCCATCGCGCAATAAGACAGATTGCCGGCCCCACACAAAACCCACCTGGTGATCCCCCACTAACGCAGGCACAACACATGCAGGGCGAGTCGCATATATTTTGGTGAGTAACTTAACATCAGAATTCAACAGCGATGTTGGCCGATAAGAGCTCAGTTGTAGAGGGTCTTTGCCCCTTTTTTTTTTTTTTTTGGGATAAGCGTAATCAGGGCCTTATTGGCATGGGATGGGAATGATTGCTGTTCCAGGAACTGCACATGGAAAAGGAGCCATGGGGAAGATACCCGATCCCTCAGCAACTTATAGAACTCCCCCACAAAACCGTCCGGACCCGGCGCCTTAAATGAGGGAGTCCCCAAAATACCCTATTGCTCCAGTTTTGGACTTTTATTTTCACTTTCAGCTCACAGCAAGTCCCAAAGGGCAGCGAAACAGCATTTGCTCTTTGCCTTCATGAATCCATCGGCCAGTGAAAAGCCAAGGCACCATCCCTGACCCTTTGATCCTAAAGTAGTGGGTGGGAACTCTCTGCGGTCCCAGCCCTGGTGCATGGGAATTATGGACATAGACTGACCGCTAGTCCTGCCGGGTCTGTTGCTTCTCAGCAGAAAGCTTACCTTCGCAGGATGTCTCATTCTTATTCTTGAATTGCTCTGCCTTGGATTTGGTTTTGAATCCTTGCAAACAACTGCAGTGGTAACTTCCAGGTGTATTCTTGCACTCAGCGTAAGGACCACAGTCTACCAGCTGGGGTACCAGGCATTCGTTAATATCTGTAACACGAGAGAGAAAACACTCTGAAGTTGCATGGAGGAGCTTTTGGTGTCATAACGTGGAATTTGGGCCTCATGATGAAATCTGATCATAAAATACTGAAAATATGCTGCAAGTATTAACGGGGCTTTTGAGATGTGTTTTCTGCCTTGCGATGTGCCAAGAGCGAGCAGGCGCAGAGAGGTGTGTCCCGTCCCCCCCGCGACCAGGCATCTTACCCTGCTTTTGCTCTTCACCTGACGCGGCCAGATGCCGCCAATGTCGAGCCTCCCTCGCGGCCACGTGAGAATCACTGGAGCACAACGGTTTACAGGTAAAAACATTCATATAATTATAGCGAGTGTTCATGATAAACAGGAGTACTGTACTGGTAGACATAGCTAGATTATAGGGGTTTGCTGGGGGGGAGGGATATTGTTCAAAACGTAATTAAGGCTGTCTGAGGCCCCCGGGGAGCCGGGCGTTCCTGCGGAGTAGTGGTAGTGGTTTCAGGAAGGAAGGATGAGCGGAGAGACGTCATAGCCCACTCAGTGAATATCGCCTGGAAGAGGATGTTACCTGTACAGTTGATTTTGCCGGTTGTTCCATGGTGGGAAGCGTATCCGTCACGGCACCAGCAAGAGAAGCTGCCCCGCTTGTTGGCACAGTTGGCATTCGGCCCGCAAACCGAAGGGTGCTGTGCACATTCATCAATATCTGCAAAGTAATTTGCAATGAGATGTGATTTTGGATGGAACATCAGACTTAAGCACCCGGTGTGCCAAGTTCAGTTGTGTGTGTTAAGAAGCACTAGCTTGCTTTATTTGTTTCTTATAGGGTAGGAAGCTTTCCTGTAATATTGGTAATTACTGGAGGCCTCTAATAGGAAGGTAATAGGATATCTTTGTATGAGAACCAGAGAGCGTGTGCATATGTGAATATATTTATTTATTTATTTATTTATTTATTTATTTATTTAACACTTTTTATATACCGGCATTCGTAGGACACATCATGTCGGTTCACAATTAACTGAGAAAGGAAATTACAATGAACGAGGATAGAATGAGAGGCAGAGAGCGTGTGTGTGTGTGTGTGTGAGGAAGATAGAGTTTGTGTGTGAGAGAGAGGGTATGTATTTGAGTGTGTGTGTGTGCGAGCGCGTGTGTGTGAGAGAGCGCGTGTGAGGAAGATTGAGTTTATGTGTGAGAGAGAGGGTATGTATTTGAGTGTGTGTGTGTGAGAGAGAGAGAAGGGAGAGTGTCTGTGGGTGAGGGAGAGAGAGAGAGGATAAACTTTGTGTGGCCCCCTTTTCCTAATCGATGACAGTCTTAGGCTGACTGGAAATAATTAAAAAAAACCCAGATTTGGAGAGCAGCAGATTTTTCTAATCCTTACTAGTTTCATTACCGGATGATGTTTGACGTGTGCTGTTCTGAAACATTATATTGGTGTTTTGGATAAGTTATCTGTTGAGGGATTTTTTTTTTTAATATTGGCCTGCGTGTTACTAAACATGTGGTGTAACTGTTTCCCCTGTTATAGGATGCAAATAACTTTTCTTTTGGCCCACATGGATACCCTTGCACTGTGTCTCTCCACCGGTAAAGTTCCTTTCTCCAGACGTTGACTCGTAGCCTTCCTTGCACTCACAGAAGTAACTTCCAATGGTGTTCCTACAGAATGAATTTGAGGGACAGGAACTCGAAATCCGGCACTCGTTCTCATCTGCAATATTAAGAAACTCTCTTATAAGTTTAAGTACTTTGATTGGCATAATTCAGTCAAATAACAGTGGGACGGCGAGCACAGAGTCATTAGTTTTAAATCATCCCACAGGAAACAAACCCACTCAGTTAACACTGGAAACCCAAACCACTGATCAAGACAGTACAGCAGCACTTGTGTATTACTGGGGTAACTCCCGCCCACCCCATGCTTCAGCAGGTTCTGCAGATCCCTCTGGCAGGGGGGTCCAAATCTGACGAAAAATAGCACAGTCCTTCCATGTTCATAGTGACAGCCCCCACCCACTCGATTATACCATTCCCCGATGGAAAGTGCCTGACCATCTGTAAAGGATACATTTCTTGGTCAACCGAAAATATGAGCAATGTATGAAATCTCCCAACGAATATTTATTTATCTAGAAAACTCAATATACAAAGAGCAGGAGAGGAGGATTGCAGTATTACTGGTTGCATGACACATTTCCAGAAACTCTGTATGTGGAAGCATTCCCATGGACAGTGAAATAAGGTATTTATTTTCCCAATCCAACTGATAATGCTCTGGGAAGGCCATGTTCAATTTTAAATCCCGTACAAGAGCCAAAAAACATACATTCCTCCATCAGCGCGGTCAGAGAGGCCATGAGGCTACTAAGATGTTCAAGCAAATCATCCGCGAAGGCCGCCACCTTGAAAGTAGCAGTCCCAGTTGGAATACTGGACATCCCCTCGTGTTGTTGGATAACCCACAATAACGGTTTCAACCTTGTCGTGTGCCGCGTCGCAATGAAAACTCAGACGTAAGAGAGCCATTAATTAGAATCTGAGCGCTCGGCTCTGAATAAAGGAGGCAGACCACACGTAACCATGCGCCGCAAAAAAACCCAAACTGCTCCAAAACAAAGACTAGATAATCCCAAGCAGCGCGGTCCAAGGCCTTCTCGGCATCAAAGCTGATCAGCAGAGAAGGTTAATCCAACGAGCCACGCCCGGGCAAAGCCCATCGCGCAATAAGACAGACTGCGGCCCCCGCACACAAAACCCACCTGGTGATCCCCCACTAACGCAGGCACAACACATGCAGGGGCGATCTGCATAGATTTTGGTGAGTAACTTAACGTCAGAATTCAACAGCGATATTGGCCGATAAGAGCTCGGTTGTAGAGGATCTTTGCTCTTTTTTTTTTTTTTGGGACAAGCGTAATCAGGACCTTATTGGCATGGGGTGAGAATGATTGCTGTTCCAGGAACTGCACATGGAAAAGGAGCCATGGGGAAGATACCCGATCCCTCAGCATCTTATAGAACTTCCCCACAAAACCATCCGGACGGCCGGCGTCTTAAATGAGGCAGTGCCAAAAATACCCCTATTGCTCTGGTTTTGGACTTTTATTTTCACTTTCAGCTCACAGCAAGTCCCAAAGTGCAGCGAAACAGCATTTGCTCTTTGCCCTTCATGAATCCATCGGCCAGTTGGAAAAGCCAAGGCACCATCCCTGACCCTTTGATCCTAAGGTAGAGGATGCATTGGGAATTTATGGACATTAGACCGACCGCTAGTCGTGCCGTGTCTGTTGCTTCTCAGCAGACATCTTACCTTCACAGACTGTCTCATTCTTATTCTTGAATTGCTCCGCCCTGGATTTGGTTTTGAATCCTTGCTCACAACTGCAGTGGTAACCTCCAGGTGTATTCTTGCACTCCGCGTAAGGACCACAGTCTACCAGCTGGGGTACCAGGCATTCGTTAATATCTGTAACACAAGAGAGAAAAACTCTGAAGTCGCATGGAGGAGCTTTTTGGTGTTCATAACGTGGAGTTTGGGACCTGAGCCTGCAGTGTTTGTGCTCCAGGCTTATTTTTCCCCTACCTGCAGGCTTTACTGAAGTGGAGTGGCTGGAAGCTTTTTAGTGTTTTCCCAGAGACCCGGCAATTGATGCAGATTCCCTGGGAAAACTCCGGAGAGTTTCCATGTATGATCACCAGTGACCTACACAGAGGCATTAACACTTTCTCTCCCGCTGGTCGTGCCTCTCCTGTGCATTCTAGGATCCCCTCTGGGATATCCAAAGGTATCAAACACTTTTGGCACCTTGAGATCATGAGATATGTGCACCCTGGGATCCCTGTCCTGTCTGGGACGTATCAGCGTCTCGCCCACCCTGCTTATACTACTCCATGGATCACTGTGCCCCAAATGCATGATTATGCACGTTACTGAACTGAACAGGGCCTCAAGCTTTCTCGATCGTGTCTCATTTTATCTACGCCATCGAGAGTGTCCGCCTTTGGGTTAAGTGCTGTCTATATGGTACTGCAGGGCTCAGCTATATTATTTTCTTGTCTCTTTCTTTGGATGGTGTAGAGGGCTATGTCTTAAAGACAGAGAAGCTATACACAACATCCATTGGGATAAAAAAAAAAAAAAAAACCAACAACAGCGAGAGCAAGGAAGGATATTATAGCTTAAGTTAAAGGAGACGATGGTCTGGGCCTTCTGAATTCTGAAATGCTATTACCGTGCCTGCGTAAAACAAAGCTTTTCACCTTTTACCTAAGGTTTAGTTAATCAGGTTACCCCCAAAGGTCCCTCCCCAGGAGGAGTCCCACACGCTGGGAGCTATTGCGGGTCTCTGCAGGGCACCCAAAGGTAAGTCGTGCCTAATGACGTGCGGTTTATTTACAGTTATTTCCTCAAACACGGAGCTCTGTTAGTGGCGTGGCGAGATTATACATTCTCTTTGGTTTGTTTTGTTTCCTTTCATTGTGTGGAATATGTTAATAAAGTCATCTTTTTAATAGTTCTGCGACACTGCTGGTGTACTCGGGTCGTCGGTGCTTTTCTCCCCTCACCGGGAGGTTTTTCGGTATACTTGCTGAGCATTTTATATTTACAATCGCCTGAACTCTATTACTTATATGTAGGTGACACAGTGCTGGCGGCAGAAAAAAAAAAAAGACCACATGGTCCATCCAGTCTGCCCAGCAAGCTTCCTCCTCAGTGAAGACCGAAGCAAGGAATTCATTTCAGTCTCTCCGCTATGGCTTTCTCATCTTTACCCCTTGATCCCTGGTCCAAACGACTCCCTCGCATTTTTTTTTTTTTTTTTTACTTCGAACGTACCTGAAAATGTTTTTATTATTTGCTTCCCACCGCGAGAGCTTCTTTTCAGATTCTCGCTTTGCACCCGACTTGCCCGTTTTCCTTGTGCAGTTTCCGTTTTCGTCCGGATCCCTCTTCCGTTCCCTTGAAAGACGTTTCTTTTTAGCTTAGCTGCCTACCTAGGCGCACGCGTGCCCATCAGCTTTGCGCTCCCACCACCGCCCATTCGTGAGAATGAATGAAACGAATCGACCGACCAATGCGCATTTTATGTCCGAATTGTTCACGGGCGCCTCTGTTTGTGCCCTGCCTTGACTTTGTGAGCAGTGCGGGTTAGAAAATCTTTTAAATAAAGAAAGAAATGCCAGCTCTTACCTGTGCTGCTGTAGCTAAGTCCATACTGCCTAGGAGAAGCAAGGAGAAAGATACCTGGAGAAAAAAAAAAAGAGGAAGAAAGAAAAAAAGTTTATTATAATCTGCCCTGTACGTGGTTTTGTTTTTATTTATATTGCACTTCAAAGCAGATTACATTCAGGCACTGTAGGTATTTCCCCTGCCCCAGAGGGCTTAATCTCTCTGTTCTCCTGCTTTCCTCCTCCTCTTATCTCTTCCTGCATTCTCTCCTCTTCCCATTTCGCCTCCTTTTTCTTCTCTCCTCCATGATCTCCCTGTGTTCCTTCCCCTCCCTCACCACCACCACCACCACCAAATTCAGGGCCCTTTCTTTTCTCACTCCGCATCCCCAGTCCTCTCTCTCTCTCTCTCCCTCTGCCCCATACTCTGTCCTCTCTCCCTTCCCACCATCCTCACTCCTCTCTCCCCTTTTCCCTCCATCACGGGTCCATTCTCCCTCTGCCCAATCCTTGCCCTTTCCTCCCTACGATCTCCAGTCCTCTCCTACCTCCTCCATCACAGTTCCTTTCTCTCTCTCTCTCCTGCCATCCTGTATCTGATCCCCAGCTGCTTTCTGTTCTATTTTTCTTCTCAACTTCCATCTCTTCCTCCTCCATGGCATCTCTCCTCTGCAGCTCTTCTCACATCCTTCATCTCTCTCTTTCACTCCTCTCCATTTATCTACTTCTATACTTTCATTCCTTTTGTTTCCCATCCCTGCACCTGTTCCTCCACCTCTAGATCAGTCCTCGTCCCTGTAATTCCTCCTTTCCCATTCTGCTGCATTTATCCCTTTTTCTAACCAAACCCTCTACTTCTGTCCCTGCCTCTTCCCTCATCTGTCCCATGTCTTCACCCCCTTCACCGTATCGCCCCCTGCTTCTTCCCAAGCATCTACCTCCTGCCCCCCTGCCTGATGCCCTTCACATTATCTGCCCCCCCCCCCCCCCATCTGCCCCTGCCTCCTGCCAGCATCCTCATCCTCTTCACTGGTATTTGCCACTGCCTGTTCCCCAGTCATATACATTTTATTTATTTATAAAAAAACTTAATTGCTTTCCAATTTTTATTTGCTTATAACATTTATGAATCGCTTTCCAGGTTTTACAATAAAATCCTCCAAAGCAATGAACAATAAAATGAAAAACAGAAATACAAAAAAACCCCCAAAATAAAACCTTAATTATACAATAAAATAGATAATAACATTACCCCCAACAAAAACATATTTATACCCTAGAATTAAAATTATAGCAGTGAATTGTTCTGTTTTGCCCATTGTAACTTTGATTGTTTCGACCTTTCTTATTTATAGTTACTTGGTTTTTCCCTTGTTTCATGTAAACCGGCCTGATATGAATCCCATTCATGAAGGCCGGTATAGAAATATTTTAAATAAAATTAAATAAATGTAATCATTTATTATAGCTCAGTTACAATAAAATCTTTCAAAATGAGGTACATAATCCCAAATGAAATTTAAAACAGAATCCAAAACGTAACATAAAAAGACAAATAAAACAAAAGTCAAAACATACAGTACTTATTGTGATGGCCGCTCACAGTCGGGCCCATGAGCAGCCCTCTTACCCCCAGCAACATGCTTCTGCACTTTGCAGCCTGGAGGGCCATCATCTCCCTGCCCAGTGCTGTGCTACTGTCTCCTCTTTGTGGCAGGGAGACGCTCTTGCGCCATCCCGCTGCAATGGGACGCCGCCTATTTGTGGCTCCAGCAGCTGCCGCCACAGACTTCCTGCTTCACTTTCACGGAGCTCTCTAGGTGCGCCGCATGCCTCTTCTTTGGATTTAAAGGTCCTGCGGCGGGAAAAGCCTGAGGGCACTACCTGATGATGACCGTCTTCAAGCCCTATAAAAAAGAGCTCCTCATTCACTCCCTCGTCGCCCTTGCTTCAGGTCTTCATGTTCTGTGTGGCCTGTTCCTGATCTTGTTGGACTCCTGAGTCTAAGCCCTTTCAACCTCATCCCATGACCCTCCTAGTTCTAGTGCCTCCTTTCCATTGATAAGAGGCTCAGCTCCTGTGCAGGGAAACCTTGGAGATATTTGAACTTAAGAACATAAGAACACGCCATACTGGGTCAGACTGAGGGTCTAATCAAGCCCAGCATCCTGTTTCCAAACAGTGGCCAATCCAGGCCATAAGAACCTGGCAAGTACCCAAAAACTAAGTCTATTCCATGTAACCATTGCTAATGGCAGTTGGCTATTCTCTAAGTGAACTTAATAGCAGGTAATGGACTTCTCCTCCAAGAACTATCCAATCCTTTTTGAACCCAGCTACACTAACTGCACTAACACATCCTCTGGCAACAAATTCAGAGAGCTTTATTGTGCATTGAGTGAAAGAATATTCTCCGATTAGTCTTAAATTGCTACTTGCTAACTTCATGGAGGTGCCCCTAGTCCTTCTATATCCGAAAGAGCAAATAACCGATTCACATTTACCCGTTCTAGACCTCTCATGATCTTAAAGACCTCTATCATATCCCCCCCTCAGCCATCTCTTCTCCAAGCTGAACAGCCCTACCCTCTTTAGTCTTTCCTCATGGGGAGCTGTTCCATTCCCCTTATCATTTTGGTAGCCCTTCTCTGTACCTTCTCATTGCAATTGTATCTTTTTTGAGATGCGGTGACCAGAATTGTACACAGTATTCAAGGTGCGGGCTCCACCATGGAGAGATACAGAGGAATTATGACATTTTACTTGTTATTCACCATTCCCTTCCTAATGTCTCTATCCTATCTCCCCTATCTCCCCTCTCCTCCAGGGTGCATCATGTTAGATCTTTTAACTCTCTCCCCATGTTTAGATCTTTAACTCTCTCCCTTCCCCCCCCCCCCTGTAGGTTTTCTCCTCCTCCTCCCATCCATCTTTTACTTCCCCCTGCTAATTTTCTTCACTGCCTTGTTTTAACTCCCTTGTTAAAACGAACATGTACATTTGTATATAATTCCTGTATATAAGTCCTGTATTATCTCCTACCCCTGTTAACACTCCCCCTGTTAATGTTATTATTGTAAAGCCTGTTGCTAAGTTATGTTACATTGTGAACGAGGTTATGTTTTGCAAACGGTGCCTCGGTTATATAAGAAACCTTAAATAAATAAATTAAATAAATGTGCTTTAGGATGAAGACCACTGACCATGTTAGCAGCCTCCCTCTGGAGCGACTCCATCCTGTTTCTATCCTTTTGAAGGTGGGGTCTCCAGAATTGTGCTCAGTATTCCCAGTGAGGTCTCACCAGGGACTCTACAGGGGCAGCATCACCTCCCTTTTCCTGCTGACCCTTCCTTCCCTGTGCAGCCAAGCATCTTTCTGGCTTTTACCGTCACTTTATCCACCATAAGATCATCAAATAACATCACCCCCATATCCTGCTCTTACTTTCTGCTTAGAAGAATTTCACTCCTGATGCATAATTTTGCATTTTATTTTTTTTTTTAGGCATAAAATCTTAAGCTGCTAAACTTTAGACCATTTCTTGAGCTTCGCAAGGTCCCTTCTCATGTGTTTCATACCTTCTTGGCTGTTCTACCCTGTTGCAGATTTTGGTGTCGTTGGCAAAAAGACGAACCTATCTCCTCAACCCTTCTCTATAGCATCGCTCATGAAAATCTTGAAAAGAACCGGCCCGAGGATCAATCCCCAAGGCCCTCAGCTAGTAACCCCATGATCTGAAGTCCTGTGTCTTAAATATTTACCTTATATGTTCCAGCTTTCTGTTGCTATTTGTTTTGTGAAAGCATCATAAAGTAAGCTTAGGCATTCCCCCCTCCCACAGACCCGAGACAGGGAGCGGCCCCAGTCCCGGGTACAGCTGGCTCTCTGTAGCCCCTTTCACCGTACCCCTCTTCCTTCCTGAACGGTAAAAGCGGTGTCTTACCCAGCAGCAGTGAGATGCGTCTGTTCCCCATCCTGCCAGACGGTCTGTGACGGCAAAGGGGGCTCTGCAGTTCTCCTTATCGTGCTGCGGCACAGAGGGGGAGCAAGGGACTGGGTGCGAGAAGCAAGCAGGCTCGGGTTTTGCCTTAGGACGGCTGTTATTTATGCAGCCCCAGCTCTGCCCTCTGCATCAATGGCAGGGGTTGGAAGGAAATTAGAACCAAAAAAAAGTTACCCTCAGCAGTCAGAGTGACAGATAAGTATGAGAAAAAAATAAGTGTGAAAGCTTGTTGGGCAGACCGGATGGGCCGTTTGGTCTTCTCTTCTGCCATCATTTCTATGTTAAGGACCCGAGTCAGCCACGCATTTTCCCCACAGACAGAAAGCCCAACTGCCCTCACTGGACGCGGCACAGAGCTGTGAAACCTGGAAGATCCTGAGTCAGTTCCCCCCCCGATCCCCTCTCCCACCTCCAACAAGTTACACGGGGTCAATTTGCAGAGGCTCTGGGTGCCTAATTTTTAGGGGGTTAGGCATCTAAATAATCTCAAGCTTTGAAAACTGACCAGGGATGAGTGCCTAAAACTTGAGTGGCCACAGAGGTGACCTTAGGTTAGGGACAAAAGTTAGACATGGGGATCCTAAAGCAAGGTGATGCGCCTCCATGGTTTTTTGTGATTTTGTTATACTTTTTTTTTTTTTATACTGTCTTTTATGGTAATTATGAAAAACATTTAAAGTATGCACACAAGTCCTCCTAAAACGCCTCTCCCCGGATTGCACGAAACTGGATTACGTGCACACTTTTATGCAAAGTGAGCCTCCCAGCTGTTTTGTAACTGCGTTTTATGCACATACAGCTTTAAAAATCAGGCCGAAAGTTTATCACTTCTTTTCCTGATACCGCTTTTAACTTCTTTTTTGCATTTGCCTTTGTTTGCATAAACCCCGCTGCTGATCAAAATAAGAGAAGAGCTGAGCAAAGGAGTTCCTTACAAAACACATGTAAAAGACTAGCAGGTCTGCATTGCTTTTCCCCGTAGACTCAAAGTGAGAGCAGCTCTTAAGGCACCCTCCCTAAATTCTCAGGCACTGCACTTGATTGCTATCAGTGTTCCCCTTTTTTTGTATTTTGCAAACTAACTTTCTGCAGAAGAAAGCACAACACAGTCACCCATTTCCAGACATTCAACGTTTGCTGCCTTAGTTACTGCATCGGAATAGTGCGACTCCTCTCCACCCTTCCATGCATGCTCTCCCTCCCTGCGCCCTGCATTAAACTCTTGCCCTGAGCAGCAACATCACCACCTGCAACGCGGCATGAGAGCCTGGGGGAACCCTTCTGCCAGCTAAGATGACCCCCCTCCCCTCCTGTCCATCATCCTTCACTTAAGTTAGAGACGGGCTGACAAGTCTGATCAGGTTAGTCTAGGTCAGAGAGGGCATCCGGGAACACAGTCCAGGACTGCTAGTCTAGGTCAGAGAGGGCATCCGGGAACACAGTCCAGGACTGCACAGGGAGGAATTCCAGGCGAAAGGTCCATGTGCCCATACTGGATCCATGGTGAACCCCCGCTGAGAAAACAGTTGAGTTTCCCCATGTACGAGCAGCGTCGCCAACTGAAGGGCACCGCCAGAATCACCTTCCTCTCTGCAATAAAATGAAGCGTGGCAGACTGGACACAGAGGGAGGCCCATCTTTCATATACCAGGTTTGAGGGACACTGAGGTACATTCCCGGGGGCTCTAGGCCATCGGCGCCAGACTGAACCAGTCCTATTCCTATTCTTCTGAGAGAGTCGCTTGGGCTGAAGCAGGACTCGCTTAGCCTGGTGCTACCCGAGTAAGTAACCATGTGTCTGTCACACCCACAGGTAAAATGAATAGCGAAAGTGAAGCATGATGATGCTCAGGATGTACCAGACAGCCTGCCGGGCCACTCAAGAGAGTTATAGGGTTGTGGTGGGGGAGAGAGGAGGAACGTGTGCAGATAGAAATATTAGATATCACACGTATAAATGTCAGTGCTTATCATATTTGGGAGGGTGAATCTGACCTCCATGTCTCCTCCTGTGGTAAATGATGACAGAAGGGTGCACATTGCATAATAAGTGAAGAAGAGGGCTTGGAAGATCCCAGTGAATGAGACAAGTTTGGCTTTTTTTCCTCTAAGATGCTCCAAGCAGTCTTGTACATAGAAGACCCTCTTGAGCTGGTGCAGGTGACATCGGTCTCTAATAATCTAAAGTTGTCTTGAAGAGCGCAGGAGCTGGAAATACCGGAGAATAGCTCAGAACTGGCAAATGTGTCTAGGGTTTTGCTGCTTCTAATGCATCTCTCTTCTTTCCAAGGAATATTATTCTGTTGAAAAGAACTTACGATGGCTCTGCCTCTTCTCTAAAGCCCTTCTCAGTACTCATGCGGTTAACCAGAACCTGCAGGTTCTTTTTTTTTTTTTAGAGGATAAGAAAAGAAACTTGACTTCACTTTTCAGGTCTACTGCTGCTGTTAAAAATCGACAGATTTCTGCTCTGATAAAATTTTGAAATGGATGAGCAACGAAACGTAAACCCAAAATTTATAGAAAAACTGCTCCGGGTGCCACCCCCTCCAGCAATTCCGCACTGGGGGGGGGGGGGGTGTTTTGAGATTTCTATTCTGTCACAAAGCCTCTTACTTTAACTACTACAAAACTCATGCACTAAATATTTAAGTCCCCTGATTCTTCCAAAACCCGTCACCAGGTCAGAAAGCTTCTTATGGTGGAGCCTCCCTGCCCCACTGAAAACTGACGGAGGTTGATCAGGATCGGTGATGTCAACCTCGCCATTCCTCTTTGCTAACCCAGGTGTTTCACTGCCCTGCGACTACAAAAACTTTGCAGGTGCAGGTTCGGTGGGTGCATGCTAAATTTTAAACTACAATAGCGTGTATTGCATTAAACACTTTTTTTTTATTCAGCACAAGCGCTTTCTATAGGGTTACAGCTCACACATGCATTTGGTAACATCTTCCCGTAATCACGCTCCTAACTGGAGCACACGTGTGCCGCTTAAAAGGGATTCTCAGCCACCGGCCTCTTGCGGAGGGGAGGCTGGAGACCGGCCATGCCACATGGACATTCTGGCTCTCCGCTCCACCTGGACCACCTCCAATAAAACGTCTGCCTCTCCTCCCCGTCACTTCCTTAGCGACCAGTAAACTTCTCCGAGCCTCTGAAACAACAGAAGCCGAGAGAGCTCCAGCTCGCCCCAGCATGAGCAGCACCGTAAGCACCCTTCAATCATTTTCCCTTCCCTTCTTCCACAGTATGAACAGTACAACCTACTCCTTCCCTCCAGAGTGTGGTGGGAACATGGAACGGCTCCCAGGAGAGGTGGCAGGGAGAAAAACAGTGACAGCATTTAAAAATGCCTGGGGATTCTCAGAGGAGGGGGAGTGAGGAGTAAAGCCTGGGATAAGCACAGAGGATCCTTAGCTGTGGGGGAGTGAGAGGTAAAGCCTGGGATAAGCACAGAGGATCCTTAGCTGTGGGGGAGTGAGAGGTAAAGCCTGGGATAAGCACAGAGGATCCTTAGCTGTGAGGGGAGTGAGGGGTAAAGCCTGGGATAAGCACAGAGGATCCTTAGCTGTGAGGGAGTGAGAGGTAAAGCCTGGGATAAGCACAGAGGATCCTTAGCTGTGGGGGGAGTGAGAGGTAAAGCCTGGGATAAGCACAGAGGATCCTTAGCTGTGAGGGAGTGTGAGGTAAAGCCTGGATAAGCACAGAGGATCCTTAGCTGTGGGGGAGTGAGGGGTAAAGCCTGGGATAAGCACAGAGGATCCTTAGCTGTGGGAGAGTGAGGGGTAAAGCCTGGAATAAGCACAGAGGATCCTTAGCTGTGGGAGGGAGTGAGGGGTAAAGCCTGGGATAAGCACAGAGGATCCTTAGCTGTGGGAGGGAGTGAGGGGTAAAGCTTGGGATAAGCACAGAGGATCCTTAGCTGTGGGGAATTGAGGGATAAAGCCTGGGATAAGCACAGAGGACCCTTAGCTGTCGGGGAGTGAGGGGTAGAGCCTGGGATAAGCAGAGGATCCTTAGCTGTGGGGGAGTGAGGGGTAAAGCCTGGGATAAGCACATAGGAGCTGTGGGAGGGAGTGAGGGGTAAAGCCTGGGATAAGCACAGAGGATCCTTAGCTGTGAGGGGTAAATCCGGGGATAAGCACAGAGGATGCTTGAGGGATAAAGACTGGGATGAGTGGAGAGGATCCTCAGTAATGGGGAGTAAAGGGTAAAGCATGGAATGGACACAGAAACCTTCATGATGATGGAGAGGAGTAAAGACTGGGACACCACGAAAATGCACAGCAGTAGAAAAGTGAAAGGTAAAGTCAGGGATCTTGCGTGGTAGATGAAAATGATTGGAAAAGCCTGTGCTGCTGCAGTAGGTAGATAAAAGAGAGACTGGATGGGTTTGGTGATTTTCTTGTCATCCTATTCACTTTTTCTCTCTCTCTCTCTGGCTCTTGGGAAACAAGGACCTCATTACTTTAATCTGGCAGGGTGACAGAAATTGCTTGGTGTGGTTTCTAAGCTGTCTTTCGGTTATTTTATTTTGTCTTCACTTCTCTTCTTTACCGTCCAATTTCAACCATCGGGCTGTGCACGCCAAAAATTTCATGCTTTCATAGACATTTTTCATTTATTATTCATTTTTGGGAAATTAGTGCACACTATTTAGAAAATGAACGAATCCAAAACTGTTTTGGGTTTTCAGGGGCATTGGCATTTATATTCATTATAAGAAATCCAAAACAAATCTGCTTCATTCGGTGCTGATTCGTTTTAAACAAATGCACATCCCTAGAATATGATATATCAGCTTTCACTGGATGAGCTTTTACTAACCTTTCCCTCATTAGTTGGACAAAGTGAAATATAACCGGTAATCTCTCTCTCAAAAAAAATTAAAAAAAAACACAGAAATGAGAATGCCCATTTGAATCCCTCAAAAATATTCTAAAGAAGGATATTTCAAAGAAAGGTAAAATTTCTCTAAGAAGTGCCAGCAAGCTATAGATGAGACCTTTTATTGTACCCACTGAATACGTTTGTGACAAGTTTGGAGATCTCTGCCTCCTCTATTAGGCCAGCACAGAATGAGCCGGCGGATGACACTGTCCCACTATAGAAGTGACTTTGAAAGAAATAGGCATCGGTATCTGCCCTCATTACCAGACATAGTTCTCCTACTGCAGCTATAAATTTAGCTTTTTACATCTCTCCCCCCCCCCCCCCCCCCCCCCCCCCCCCCCCCCCAACATCCACAAATCCCTTAACCTTACGGCTCTTTGCTGCTCTAAAAACATGCACTGCCACATCAACACAAACTGTGGTTCACCTCGATACTGGGGCAACCTCATTCCCGGAGCATTGTGGGCGGCCCACTGAAGGAAGCAGAGCCCTTGAAAGCTTATCACAACTGTATTGAGTCCTATCAACTACAGCTTATTTGTTGCCCTTTTATTCTATATTGACTGGGAATACAATAAATTATTTATTCAATCAACTGATAAACTTCATTCAAAACGGTGAATTTCTTTTTTTTTTTAAAAAGCTGCATTTTTCAAGAATCGAGGTAGAGAAGGTGCGAGTCAGGCGGCTGTGTGATCAAACCGTGAATGCAACCCTGGCCACGGGGTTGGGGGGTTTGCAGCAGGGTCTGGGGAGAGGGGCGAAACCCCTCATCCCCAAGGGAACCCATGGGTCCTGAATTTCCAGCTTCCTTAAAGAGATGCAGGGATTTAAAGGGCCAGCGATGCAACTGTGTGTTGGGGGTTCGGGACTGGCTATGTTCCTCAGGATCTCTATTGATTCTTGCAGGTATTTATGGGCTGGACACTGCCCGAGAGGTTCCTGCTCCTGCCCACTCTCACTACGGGTAAGCACCACTGCGGGTGACCTACGGGCACTAACAGAACACGTCTACGTAACCCCCCCAGCCCACTTTGAAAACTGTGCTCTGTAATTTGAAAAAATTAGGACAAATCCCACTCTGTTTTCAGGGACTTCTGCTGCTAATGGAATTGGCAGCTCCAAATGGAAGGACTTTCAATACGTTTCCATGACAGAAGCGACACAGATTACTGCCAACACGAACGATTGCTCCTGCAGCCTGAAGGCTTGTGCTTTGATCAGAGACACTATTGCTCCTTTTCTAACGAGGCTCATTAATCTCTCTCTGAGTGAAGGATTTCTTCCAGTCTTAAATAGGCAACTGCACATCCTCTCTTTAATAAAAAAAACAAAAAAAACCTACCTTGGACTCATCCTGCTAGGGAAATTACTGGCCAATCTCTTCATGGCTGTCTTTGACCAAAGCAATTCAAAGCTGCTGTTTCAAACCAACTTACTTTCGTGAAAGAATACCCCATTTTAGATTCTAGTTTGGCTTTCGTTAAGTCCCCAACTGTTGTTCATTCCAACCGTAGGCTTGATTCAATGTGGTTTTGACCCCCTGGTAAAAACTGTGTTTTAGTGCCCTTGGATTGCTCTGTGGCGTTTTGATACTGTAAATCATGAAATCCTGATCAGCCGTGGAGGTTTAGAAATTGGTGGGAGAGTTCTCTCATCGTTCACTTTGTACTCTACTAACAACACAGGGTTCAGCACGTTCTGCTGAAGGCGGTGTTACGGGCCCCAGTGCGATCATGCCGGTACTGGAGAGCAGTGACGAGGCTGCAAAACACCTTTAAGCATGCAGAAGTCATTACTTTTGTCCTCCTAAATTTTTTTGATCATAAGTAGCTTTATAATTACTTCATTTTTTTGCATCCGTTTGGTAGACAGACGGACGCATGCTGCCTAAAAATGCACTAGAGAAAACTGCTGGCATAAGCTGGAAAATGACCGGGCTGTTTACACATGAATATGCTAAGGTCAGTGCTGACACTACAGCCTAGCTGTAAGCCCCTCTCACACACGGATATCTGCTGCCTAGTGATACATTTGCTTATAGCCATGTGGAATAATCGTTTGACTTGGCCAATCATAAATACGTTTTGCCAGTTGTCAACAACCGCATGGCCTTTGTGAAACTTTGCGCTCCACGAAAAAAACACAAACATATTTTGGGTCTGGAATCTTGAGCTTTCTGTTTGCCGGATTAATCGCCCCTGAAGAAGACATAAAACGAATCGTGTCAGGCTTGGTGTTCTCAGGGCTCTTGCTATAAACATTGAAACTGTCATTACATTGAATTTCTCCTTACTCTTGCCCAGATAGATGTTATATGCAATCTGCAACTGATAGAAGAATTTATATGCAAAATTAACAAAGGTAAGCCTTAAAAAAAAAAAATCTAGCGTTGCAATTTTCTAAGAGAGCCATAATTACAAGTCTGAGCTGCAGGCCATTGAAGTGGTATATGCAATATTTAAAGTGAGTTTTTGCAAGCTCTTCCTTCTTATGAAGCTCTCAGGCATTACATCATTTTGGTGGCTCTTTTGATTTAGGGGTGTTACCCCTTTATAAAGGCCGGTATCAGTACATGAGCTCTGAGAGAGCTGTAGGGCTGTCCCTACCTGGCATTCTGTTACTCACTCTCCAGAAGGTATAACTTATTATAGTAGGTGTAGCTTTTACCAAAAATATACATATCTATATATTTCTCTCATCAAGCTGTTGGCTCTAAGCATTTATTAAATCACTACACTACCCCTCTTTTCAGCACATAGCCGAGCCCTTTTTATCATCTCTCAAACTCCAGTATCGATTTTATGCAGACAGCATTCAGGGTTTTTTTTTTCTCCAGTCCCATCCTCTTTGGATTTATCTTTTCAGTTTGTATCTGTCTTGTTTATCCGCTGTTAAATCCTGCTTATCTCACAATAGATTTCATTTCCAGTGCAGAGTCTTGCAGTCTTCCTATGCCCCCCCATTGAATGCAGTTGCTAGAAATAGTTTTCTTAAGCTAAGAGGGTGATGTAGGCTCAAACCGCTATTGGAATTGCAGACTTCTCCTCATGGACTATTGCGATTCACTCGAGTAGGGAATCCCAAAGACTGCATTGTATGCCTCACGGGTTGCGCAGAATTCAGCAGCCCGGGTGCTGACTGGAGCTGGTACAGCACAGAAACATAGAAACGACGGCAGAAAAGGACCAAATGATCCACCCGGTCCACCCAGCAAGCTTATGCCAGTATCTGCCGCACTGTGCAGGTTGCCCCCCCATGCTTATCAGTTTACCAGACCGTAAGAGTCAGGGCCCTCGTATGCTGCGCGTGTAACTGCCAGAATTAGTAGGAGAGGGAGGGAAAAGCTGGGTAAGCGTGGTGGTGGTGGGGGGCAGAATGGAGAGAAGGAACAGGGCAGGTGAAGGACAGAGAACGTGTACTGTGGAGGGGTGGCTAGAAAAGGTGCTGAGAAGTACAGAACAGGTGACGAGCGGGAAGAGGCAGAGCAGGTGGGAGAAGAGAGTAAGGGGGATGCTGTGCTAGACCCACCACACAATGCGCTGCCGTTGCTGGCTGCTACCATCTTCGAGGGAAGGAAGCCTGATGCTTCATGCAGGGCACCCAAAATCCTTGGGAGGGGGGGGGGCCTGGGCTGGAGAGAAGACAGAGAGAGGCTGATTTCTTATAGAAAACACGGGAGCTATTTCTAATCAGTTTCTATGTTGTTCTGCCCCCTGCAGCAGGGGAGCGGCGTTGATTGTTGCTTACGGTTCTCCAAGCTAACGCAGAAATCATGTCCAATGGTTAAGGTGCTTTGGCGGGCAGGATGCCCTGGAGAAAGAGAGAGGGAAAGCAGAGGACGCACCCCGACGCCAGCTCTCGGCAGCCCGGCTGGAAAGCAGGAAGAGGTGAGAGGGGCTCACGCAGACGGGCAGGCGACAGTCACTTTGATTTGCCACCATCGGTCCCAGGCTCATGCAAACCATTTCTCGCTTTCTGCCGCAGGCAGCTGGTGAAAAGGTGCGAGGAGAAGACGGTACTGGAAGAGCCCTCGCCGGCCGTGCCGCAGCCGCCCGCGCAGGTAGAGTACGAGAGCAGGAGGGGAGTCGAGGAACACGGGTGGGTGGGGGGATTGAGGAGTGCTCTGCAGAAAGCAGGTCACCACTGCATCCCCTTCCTGGGATTTGGCCTCTCTCAGCTCCAGGCCTGCGCCCTCTCCACAGGCTCTGGGGGTGTTGAGGAGCCAGGAAGCCGCTCGCACAGGTTTTGGGATTCAGGGTGACACGCACGGGCAGAAGTGATCTTAGGATGCACTAAAAACAGAGGGGGCCCAAGGTACAAGCTCCTGGCACAGAACGGGTGAAGTGAAGCCTTAAGGTGAATCAGGCCCCGACCTTGACCCCCTGCAACGAGGTAGGTTCGGGTATTTGTACTTAGGCTCTGGGCTGCACCCCTGAGAACGGGAAAGCGTGCCGATTGCTTAAGGTAACGTGGCGTCTACTTTATGGTTGGTTTTAGAGATAGGAAGGTCGTCCCCCCTGCCTCCCTCTCGCAGGAGACGGAGAAAGGCCGCGCGGCCTCCGCGGAGCAATCGCGGGGTGGAGAAGAGACGGAGAGAAACCGAACAGTCACAGTGAGTACAAAAAGGAGTCGCCCTAACCCAAGGAGGAAAATTTAAAGCACACAGCACCCTGGGGGAGGGTCAGGCCCGTTCCTCCCAGCACCGACTGAACGGACCTCCGCCACTTTATAATGGACTTTAAACACGGCAGCAATGTCCCACTTTTTAGGTGGATAATGCCAGGGGCTGGTGCTCCACCCCCTTAAAGCGATCAGTTACCTTATCCTGAAGTTCCTGTGAGAAGGAACGCGGCGGCCTACGTCCCAGGCTCCAAAAATCTGCAACGTTCCCCGCTGGGACTGCTCCTGTGGCCCCCGACACGCACATAGCACAAGGCTAAAAACCTAAAATCTGCCTGGATGGAACTCGCTCTGCCACCGCCCTTCCTGCTGCCGAGCGCAGCTTCTGTACGGGTAACTTTCTCTCTCCCTTTTCTACCCGCAGAGCCCCAGAGGAGACGCTCCGCCTCCCGCCCCTGGCCCCTTCCCGCCTCCCGGCGCAGAGCGGGGCGCGGCCCCCTTCCAGACGCGCCACCTCCGCCTCCTCACGCCCGCCACCAGGGCCAACAGGAGCCTCTACCAGACCTGGCACGGGATGCCCACCCACGCCGACCACCACACCTCCTACCACTGGTCCATGTTCAGCGCCTCGGGGCGGGGGCAGGCGCCGGAGTACCTCATCCACCCCGAGTGGAGCTGAAAGCCGGAAGCCGAAGGCAGCTCCCGCCAGCAGGCGAACGGGCGGTAACGGCGACCCGCGCAACTTTAACGGAAACAGAGCCCCGAGGCCCTGCTCTACCAACAGCCTGAGGAGGAGGAGTCAAGGCCACAGCAGAGTTTTATATTAATAAAAGTTTACCCTTCTCAGATCAATAGATGCTTTTTGTTCCTGATGGAGGGGTTAGAGAGGGATGGGGGTGTGGGGATAGGGTGACGATGAGGTGTTATTGTAAGCCTGTTTGGAAACATTTGAATTTTTATGTCCAAGTTATGCCGCTCACAGCCTTTTTAAAACATTTACCCGTTTTCTTAATAAATGAAATTGCTAACGTTCTCTAGGTTGGTCTCGATTAGACTGAGATTACTCCGTGGCAGGGGTCGGTCACGCCCGTTTGTGTTTGTACAGGGCTGTGTACACAGTAGCGCAGCGGCTCTGGCTGCAGTTCCCCCCCCCCCCTTCAGCCACCAGTCCCAGTATTAAACCGCAAGGTGCTGCACGCCTGCCTACTCCCTTCCAGGGTGGCATGGGGCGGACGACCTCTCGCTCCCTGCCGACTCCTGCTGGTCAGGGGTGGGCCTGCGCCTTAAAACCGGACGTCAGACAGATCCGGGCGAGAGCTGCAGGTGTCTCCCAGCACCACTGCCTCACGTAATCCTGGACTCTCTCCTCCTTCATTGCAACAGCGCTTATTACATTTTTTTATTTATCACCCGCCCTTCCTAAGTGCAGAGCGGGGTTACAAGACAGAACGGACCTAGACGAGAGAGAGAGGAGGGAAGGTATTTAGTTTTAACTCAATAAGTACTTTCTTCTCCATGGGTAGGGCAGTCTAGCACCACGGATAGTCAGGGCTTTGCCCCCATCCAGCCTAAGCTTACCCGATCACCCTGCCTCCCCAGGAAGCAGAACAAAATCTCTCCTAAGGCCTGGTCACAGCTGGCAAGGAGACGCGAGGGGCCAGGCCAGCCAACCCGTTGAATGCTGCTTTCCCCAATAAAGCTTTATTTAAAAAGTATAAAAAACACCGTCCATACAGAAGAGGGGTTGTTTGGTTTTTTGCACCGTACACCGCACCATGGCTGCCGGTTTCATTAGCCCTTGCTGAGCAGCTTCCCCCCTCCCACTTTATCACACAGGAGAAAGCCTGCTTTGGATAGTGAAAGGCCTCAAATAGAAATACTGCAACTTGGGCTTGATGTGGTGCAGGGCGGCGATGCGGACAAGTACATCCTGTGCCAGCTCGTACCGGTGCAGGGGAGGGGGGGGGGGGGGCAGCCCGCCACAGAGCTGGGGCTACAAATTAACCGAGAACACACAAGGTTACTGCGGCGAGGAGCCCCTTCCCGCATGCAATGAGAGAGAACAGAACCGCACCAGGCCCAGAACAGCATCAAGCACCAGGAATTCTGCCCCCACCTCCATCGCTAAAAGCACCGCCACTTACTTCAGACAGACATTAAAGGTCACAACCACCCTCTCCCAGCAACTTTGGTTTGGGGCAGGACCCAGTCCAGTCGCCGGGGGAGAGGAAGCGAAGCAACTGGTGCGATGCCCGTCCCTGGCCTGCAGCAGAGCCCTGTGTCCCTGCCGCTCCTTGGGATCTAAAGTGGATTAGCACCTGATCGTTTTAGCCAGAAAGTTAAAGAAAGCAGGATCCCTGGGGCCGGTGCTTTCCTTTCAGGCTTAGACAATTTCAGAGCAGCTCCTGGACAAAATTGCTGAAACAGGCGGCAGCAGCAGCAGCTAAGCAGAGCTTGCAAACGTTGCCTCATCATCATCCATCTCAGTAAAAGGAAGCAGAGGGTGAGGTGAAGTGCCTGCTGTGATCGGGGGAGGAAGGATGCACTTCACTTCCCAAAACATTAGCCTTTAAAAATAGGAGAGATGGCCCCTGCCTGAAACCCACTAATTTACATTCGCCTTAAAATAAAGACAAAATTCTTCACTAAACCTCAATTCGGCTAAGCTCTCAGGGTAAGGCACCACACATGAAGCCAGGGCCTAGGATGATCCTTCAGCCTCGCACCGGCGGTACGACCCAGACACAATCA
Source organism: Rhinatrema bivittatum (assembly GCF_901001135.1). NCBI lineage: Eukaryota > Metazoa > Chordata > Amphibia > Gymnophiona > Rhinatrematidae > Rhinatrema > Rhinatrema bivittatum. The sequence continues at coordinate 38,968,891 of NC_042633.1, forward strand.
GGCTGACCCCACCCTGAACTACACAAGGAAAAAATATATATCCACACACATGAAGGGCAACGCCAGGACCAGTCACCAGGCATGGAGTCTGCGGTGCGGCTTTAACAGGCCAGAAAAACAGCAACAGCGTGGGACAAACGTTAAAAAGAGAGGAGTAAGGCACAGGCCCCCTGCTGCCCTTCGTCATGGCCGTATTACGCCAGCAACGGCAGTCTTGCACCCTTTATGGCAATAAATTAACCTGCTCCAAGCCAGAGGGATGGGCACGTTACAAAAAAATGTTAACATCCACTGGGCAGGCAGGTGAAACGGTTCATGCACTCAGCCCTTCCCCGGTCATAGCTCGTCCCGGGCGGCGCTGTCCAGAGGGGACTGCACCACGTCCGAATTCTTGGCCTCCGTGCGCAGCGCCTGCTGCTCCCGCATCTTCTGCGACTTGGCCCGGTCCCAGTCCGTCTTCTGCGTGTCGTTGTTCCACACCACCGAGGTCTCCGTGTCGCTGACGTAGCCCTTGTCGCCGGTGTAGTGCGTGGGGTAGACCAGCAGCGGCTCTACCGAGAAAGCCTTCAGCGTCCGGCTCTCAAAGTGCTCCATGTACTTCTCGCTGGTGAGAGAGGAGCAGGGAAGGAAAAAAAAAAAGGGATTAAAGCCGGTTTCTTACACAAACACACAAAAAAACATTGCTCTCCTGCTCCAGTCCCAGGAGAGGTTTCCCGCTGGCCCTACTGCTAAGGCCCCTAACCACTCTGCAGCGGGCCAGCTCCTGTACTCTGTCTGCATCGTCCCCTTTCCTTGCACAACACACACCAAGTAACAGGGATAAGGCCGGCGCGGCCCTCAGGCTGAACGCGATCTGTGCCAGAAAATGGGTTAAATCCTTAAAACAGCTGCACTGGGAAAAAAAAAACGTTACAGCTGTGGCCAGAAAGGGGCCAAGACCGCAAGCAATGCAGACCCTGCTAGCAGAGAATTCCTCCCACCCCTATCGGTACCCAGGAGACAGAGGGAGGGAACAGGAAGATAGGTGGAGTCTCCCCCCCCCCCCCCCCCTTCAGCTGTTAGCAGCTGGGCCCAGAGATGCTGGAACTATTTCCAAGCACAGAGGCAGGGCCGGATGCTTCCCACCGGAGAGGGCTTGTCCACCTATAACAGCTCCTGCCCCGTGCTGCCCACCCCTGCTGCCCTCGCTCCCCGGTACTGGGCCAGGGAAGTCCGCCACCGTGCGAGCCTCAGGGGAGACCTGCCCTCCTCTGCCCCCCCCCAGCTTCTTACACTGGGTGCTTATTGAACATGACCGGAGAAATTCGTCAACGGGCATCATCTTGGAGAGCGGCTGCGCCTCCAGCAGCTTCCGGGCGCCCTGCAGCGAGATCGCGTAGCCCAGCGTCCAGTAGGAGTAGTCCGCCTCCACCAGGTTCCGGATGTGGGGCACGGCCTTCTCCGGGTAGTCCACCTGCATGCGCTTCCGGCCGATGTAACTGCGGGGGAGGGGGCAGAGGAGGGTGAGACCGAGACAGCTGCCCCGCTCGTCGCTGGGGAAGGAGACCAAGCAGGAGCTCGAGTCTCTCCCACAGAAGAGGCAGCACAGAGCATCAAAGCCCCGGCCTTGACGTGCCTCGTCCCACTCCCCTCCCCCCCCCCAGCCCGGCACTTACATCAAGTCCCAGTCCAGCCCCTCCTCCTTCACCTCGTGCAGGAGATTCATCAGGCGGCGCTTGAAGAAGATCTCGAAGCGCAGGTCATCCTCCACCACCAGCGACCGCTCCAGCCCTCGCTCCACGATCTGCGCGGGGGGTCAAGAGGGAAAGCGTCCGTCACGGGAGGGGGGGGGCTGTGCCTGCCACTACACTGCCTGCCCCCCTCTGCTTGAGACCCTGCAGAGCATTCTGGGAGGGGGGCACCAGGCCTGTCTGGCTCGGCAGCCTGAAGATTTGTTTGTTTGTTTTAAAAGGCAGCTCAGCCTGGCTGCCGGCGAGACCTTAGCCGGTACAGGGTGGGGAGAGATCAGTGCGTGGAACCGGATATCCAGTTACTGCCAGGGGCAGGAGGCCTAAGAGGGCGCCCCGGCAGGGATAGGAAGGTGTAGAAGGCCGGAGCCTGCCAGAGACCCCCCCCCCCCCCCCCGGGCACGCAGCGACTCTAGACTCACCTCTTTCCATATTTTGTAGTGGCTGAGGAAGCAGCCTAGCTCCCCCTTGGTGAGGGGACGCCCGTGATAGGGGTCTTTGTAGCCCGGCAGCATTTTAATGCCCATGGCATCCACCTGGCTGGTGTTCATGGCCCTGCAAGAAGTCAGAATCCTGTCAGCAGCCTCCCGGCTCCTTCCCGCAGGACGATTCTCCTGCTCAACGCACGCCTTCACGGCAAGGCGCGGCTCCAGGCACTCACCCGCAGGGCCTGGGGGGAGGGAGCGAGAGAGCACAGGACAAAAAAGGGAAGGGAAGGTCATGCACGCTCACCTCCCGTCCACGGCAGCCACGACCTTACACGCTATCTGCTGCTCGTACAGCGTCCTCAGCATCCGCTGCCGCCGGTCCTTACGCCGCTTCAGGTTGATCAGGAACACCTGCGGAGGTGATATCGGGGGGGGGGGTGTCCCAATGCATAAACATGACAGCACTGGCTACCGTCCCCTCCCCCCTCACCGCAAGCCGGTAACCAGCTGCGGCACGCTGCGCGCCAGCCTCACCTCATCCAGGCCCATTTTGTCAGGGATCTTGGGGGGGACGTGAACGTACTGGGAGGTCTCCACGGGAGGGTTTCGGACTACAGGAAGAGAGAGAGAGAGAGAGAGAAAAAAGTCATGCCTGAAGCACTAGCACGGCTCCCCCGAGCTTGGACTTCACCGTACAGCTGCAATAAGTGGCACCAGGAGATACCGCAATCCCCTGCCTGGCATGGAGGGCGAGGAGCGGAAACGCCCCCCACTAGACAGCCAGGATACAGCGAGGGCAGGCACGCAGCGGAGGCCCTGCTAGACAGGGTTAAGGCCACAGATGGATAAAGCAGTGGGCTATGACCCCCCCCCCCCCCGGCAGCCTGGAGTCAGGCCCAGTCACTCACCCATGACCTCCAGCTCCACGTGAAGGAAGCTCTCCACCTCGTCCCGCAGGCTGCTGCGAGACCGCAGCGGCACGGGCAGGAAGCCGTAAACTTCCTTGTTGCACACGAACATCTGGACTTCTGGAAGAGCAGAAGAAGCGGCCGTGAGTAGCCGGCCTCGGGTACGGCATCGCGTTGCGTGCTGGCAGACTGAGGAGACGCAGCAGCCACGTCACACCGCGTCACAGGACTAGTAAACGTTCGGCAGGCGAGACGTGCGATACCAGACAACCAGAGCTACAATTCGTACTGGGGGGGGTAAGAAGCCCTGCTGACAAGCCGCAGCCTTTAGGGGGTGCATGACACGAGGCAGCCAGGGTTTTGGGGTGTCGGCGGTCCCTCCCTCACCTGCCTGTTTGCAGGAGAACGCAAAGACTATGATGTCATCGAAGGCCCAGGTGTAGTCTGGGTGCGGGGGGTAGAATGCCAGGTCCCGGGAAGCCTCCTTCCGCAGGTCCATCAGGAAGGTGGAGTGCACCATGGGGACGGCGAAGCAGCCGCGCCGATCCAGCTTACGGATAGGGATGTAGGCCGGGGTGCGCTTGTAGTAGCCCTGGAGCAGAAGAGCGTCACACAGGCAGGAACGGATCAGCGGCAGAGACATTCAGGAATTAAAAAAAACACCCCAGAGCTCAGGATCAGGGGGACCTGGCAGCTGCTCCGCATCCTTACCTGAGAAGTCATCCCACACCAGAAGTTGGAGTAGGCGGCTCTGGACTCCAGCATGGGGGCCACCACGGTCTTGTTCTCGGCTATCAGCAATCTTAGGGTGTCTGGGTTGGTAAGGAGATTGTCCGCATCCACAAACTGCAGCAACGGAGGGGGCATCTGTGTTTATTACTGACCTATCATACAGCACAGGACCAGGCTGATATTCCCACCCCTTCCTATCCTTCCCCCGGATACATCCTTATCACCAGTCCAAGACCTCAAGCCCTACAACCCTCAAACTCCTCCCCAAGACACTCCTGCCCCCAGATATATCCTTATCACCAGTCCAAGACCTCGAACCCTACAACCCTCAAACTCCTCCCCAAGACACTCCTGCCCCCTGATATATCCTTATCACCAGTCCAAGACCTCGAACCCTTCAACCCTTAAACTCCTCCCCAGGACACTCCTGCCCCTTCCAATCCTTTCCCCAGATATATCATCACCAGTCTAAGACCTAGAGCCCTACAACCCTCCCCAGGACACTCCTGCCCCTTCCTTTCCTTATCACCAGTCTAAGACCTTGAGCCCTACGACGGTCAAACCCTTGGCGTTCTCCGGCCTTCCCTTGGTCCTTACCAGGATGTAGTCAGCCCACATCTCCCTGGCAGAGTTCAGCGCTGCCTGCCTGAGCTTCATCACGTGCTCATAGCGAGTGTTGGACCAGTGCTTGGGCCCTTCCTCATCTGGATAGGACCTGCAGGAACTCAATCTGCATTAATACCTCGGGAGGGGAGGAAACAAGAGATGCCCCTTCCACCCACCATCTAATGGGCCGAGGAGGCACAGTCACAGTGATGCCTCGACACGCCCCTCCCTCTTATGATTTTAAGTGGCGCCGACAGCCAGACCTGGAGGTGGTGGCCTGTGCAGGCTACGCACGAGCCCGAGCCCTCTGGATGAAAACCAAGTCTCAAACCGGCTTTATCGATTGTGTTTGACGACACCCGTTCCCTGGCTCCCCCAGCCACGGGGGGCTGCTACAACAGGACTTCTGAGGGCTGAGCCGGCACGCCCTCTGCGGCTGGTGAACAGGGAGGCGCCAACCAAGCAGCCACGGGTTCCACCACAACTCCCGGTCCTACGGACGCCGGGAGAGTCTGTCACCCATCCTGGGACCCCGGGCACGAGGCAGCTTCTCACCTGGGCTCCTCCTGCGGCCTCCACTCCACATAGTGATAGCGGTCCTGGACATTAACCAGCCCTCCCTCAGGAGCGCCGTGGTGTTATCGGTGTTGTGGTCTGTTGCCACCCTGCAAAATGCCGGAGAGAGAGAGAGAACGAGGAGGCGATTGCCTTTAGCACCAACAGAGACATCACAGGACACATCCCTTCCTCCACACTGCCCACTCTATCCCAGGAAGGGGGGCGCGCTCGGCATACTACAGTACTCAGACCGGGGAACCAGGGCAGTGCCGGAAAGGTCACTGTGCACGGTGCGACGGGACGCGATGGAGATCTGACATCAGACACGCTCTCTCCTCTCTCAGCAGCTCTCCAAGAACCGCAAACACTGCGCTTGCAAAAACGCTAGATGTGCCGGGTATGTCGCTCTCCGCTCAACACATCAGTTGCAGGGAATATTAAAATTCTACTGGAAGATAACATGGGCTCGCACTCCCAGTGCTGCTCCTGCTGCGTGCGCCACAGAGGTTAGGAAACCCATGCTCTCCTGGGCTACTTAAGTGTTATCATTAGAGCAAGGCATGGACCTCGTCCCGTTCATACAATGACATCTAGTGGCAGTCACACAAATGCACTGTAACAAGCGCCAGACACTTTCAGGACAGGCCGATCCAGTCCTGGTTCTGTCCAGCTGCCTGCATGGCCTTGTAGTTTTGTGGTCCGGATGTAAAAGCCCATGCAAAGGGGGGAAAACTCAGACTGGAACCAGGCCTGTCCTAAAAAAAAAATATCTGGAGCAAGCCTAGGCTGCAGCCTTCTGCCCGGCCCACGCACACAGGTACCAGCGCCATTCAGCAAGGACGGGACGAGGGAGGTGGGAAAGGCTGGTGAGCAGAAGCCTTTATCATCAGGAGGAGAAAGGGCAGCAACAAAACCCTCCAGTTTCCCTGTGGCTCAGGTATCCGGGACGGGCTCTCCCCAGACACCCGGGGCACAAAGCAGGTCACTCAGCGGAAAGCGCAGCTTCTGTTACCACCCTACACCCAGCCCTCCCAGGGGACTCCGCCATCACAGCAGCCAGAGCACTCGGGCCGTGAGAAACTCCAGTGCGAGGCGGGGGGGGGGGGGGGACGGACGACAATAGCCCAGGTCAGGAGAGCAGCCCTTCACCCCGGCGCACGAGGGACAGGCTGGGGAGCTTCACGCGGCCCGCAGAAGCGCCCAGCCCTGTATCGGGTGACCGTGTCAGGTTCCCCCCTCCCAGGTCCCGGCTCTCTGAAAAGACCAGCCACAAAGGGGGGGAAGTGCTGGGCTCTCCCCCCCACTGCAGGCGGGGGGGGGGGGGTTTCTCGGAAGATCTGAGCAGTCAAGCCACAGACGTCACACAGGGCACCAAGGGAGCAACGAAGGGCGAGGCACTGCCCCCATGATCTCAGCAGCATCCCAGAACCAAAGGCAGAGCGTGTCAAACGGCCCAACGATGATGAAAGACAGATGAACTGCATCTTGCCCAATTCCATAAGAACATAAGAACTTGCCATGCTGGGTCAGCCAAGGGTCCATCAAGCCCAGCATCCTGCTTCCAACAGAGGCCAAACCAGGCCATAAGAACCTGGCAAGTACCCAAACATTAAGAAGATCCCATGCTACTGATGCAATTAATAGCAGTGGCTATTCCCTAAGTAAACCTGATTAATAGCAGTTAATGGACTCCTTCCAAGAACTTATCCAACCTTTTTTTGAACCCAGCTACACTAACTGCACTAACCACATCCTCTGGCACAAATTCCAGAGCTTTATTGTGCATTGAGTGAAAAAGAACTTTCTCCGATTAGCCTTAAATGTGCCCCATGCTAACTTCATGGAGTGCCCCCTAGTCCTTCTATTATCGAAAGAGTAAATAACCGAGTCACATCTACCCGTTCTAGACTCTCATGATTTTAAACACCTCTATCATATCCCCTCAGCCGTCTCTTCTCCAAGCTGAACAGCCCTAACCTCTTCAGCCTTTCCTCATAGGGAGCTGTTCCATCCCCTTATCATTTTGGTTGCCCTCTCTGTACCTTCTCCATCACAATTATATCTTTTTGAGATGCGGCGACCAGAATTGTACACAGTATTCAAGGTGCGGTCTCACCATGGAGCGATACAGAGGCATTATGACATTTTCCGTTTCTATAACCATTCCCTTTCTAACAAGTCCAACATTCTGTTTGCTTTTTTGACTTCCGCAGCTCACTGAGCCGACGATTTCAATGTGTTATCCACTATGACACCTAGATCTCTTTCTTGGGTTGTAGCACCTAATATGGAAACCTAACATCGTGTAACTACAGCAAGGGTTATTTTTCCCTATATGCATCACCTTGTACTTATCCACATTAAATTTCATCTGCCATTTGGATGCCCAATCTTCCAGTCTCACAAGGTCCTCCTGTAATGTATCTCGGTAAAACGTTTCCCCGGCGTCCCCACGCGGGACACTCGAAGAAACCGAGCAGCCCGTGGTGGCCGAGTGGGTCAGGGAACCCCTTGAGCGACAGATGGAGAGAGAGGGTGGTGATAAATGGGAGATCCTTATTTATTTAAATAAGGATTTCTTCATCGGGCCCTCCAAGGTTTGGGGGCAGTTTACAATAAAACAATCCCTCGGGGGATCGATCCAGGGGCCGATTCTGTTCAATATTTCCCCCCCCCCCATGTGATTCTGCAGACGGAACAGGAGGAAAGGTTTGTCCCTTTGCAGATGATACTAAGATCTGCAGCACAGACACCCCCGGGGGAAGAGATGGAACGAGGCGCTGGACAGCTAGGATGTGCAGGCACGCATTTGGGGTGCAATAATCTGAGGGCACCATACACGATTTACAGGGGGGGCGCCTGGTGAGAAGCTGACGTGCACCGACCAAGACAAACTTTGGGGGCGATCGCGTCGATAAATATGATGTAGCGAAAGCGTGGCCAGGTGGGGACCAGAGCCAGAGGGGCGCACAGGACAATAAGCCCCTTGTACAGGGGCACTGGCGAGACCTCACCGGAGTCCAGGTCTAGAGGCTGTAACCTCTGAACGGAGACAGAACTGGAGGCAGTGGAGAGAAAGGCGACCCAAACGGAGCAGGGTCTGCACCGAAGCCGTGAGATAGGAGGACCTAAACCCTGCAGCCCAGAGGAGAGGAGAGACGGATTGGAGGGGGGGGGGGGGGGCGGCTTCTCGTGCCCGTCGTCTCATCGTGAACGAGGGTCGCGGCTGCCTTGCAACCTCGCCGGGCAGGCTGGGTGGGCCACGTCTGCCTTTTCTCCCACCGTCACGTCACGGTGCACGACTCAGAGAGGAGCGAGAGCAGGAAAATATTCTTTCTGGAAACGAGGGAGGGGACGCACTCTGACAACCTGGGCAGCGGCCAAACTTTCAGAAGCCGGGGGGGGGGGGGGCTTTTCCCTCATAACCTTCAGAGGGGGGGTTAGGAATAGGAGAAGAAGTAAAAGATTTTTTTTAGAGTTTTCCTGATTTTTTTTTTTTTGATCGCTTTCCCATTCTTTTCAGGCTTTTCGCGCTCTCCGGGTTTCTCTCTTCTCAGAGGGCGGCCACGGCAGCTCCTTTTCCAGCCCAGTCGCGGGTGCCAGTTCCTAAGGCAGCTGAGAATTTTCCACCCGCGACCCGAGTGGCCGGCGAGGGAAGCAAAGCCAGCACCAGGAGAGCCCGGGACGGACCCCAGAGGATCCCCGGCTGCGAGGTAGCGAGGGGACAGCCGGGGGGTGGGGGGGGGCTCCTGGGGTCCGCGGCGCTGGAGCCGAGCCAGGCAGAGACCACGTGGGCCGAAGGGTCTCCGTTCATAAGAAGGGAGGCAGAGGAGACGCACTGGCACCCCCCCACTCCTCCCCTCTCACCACGGGGCACCATTAAAGCCCCGCGCTGTCAAACCGGATAGAGCTGCGGGACAGCCCACATCCCGGGCCTCAGGAGGCGACACCATGGCCCACTTCTGGGAAGGACGGGTTTGATGCAGCTCTCCCCCCACCCCTACATTAAAGTAAAGGGCCTCCACCACCCCCGCAGGGAAGGATGGAAAGGAGCGAGTTTAGAGCGGCAGGGCTGGACACGTCATCGCCTCAGCAAGCCACGGTGTCTGAAATCATCCCAGGTGCTGCCTGCCAAGGTGCTTCGGCAGGGGTTGGGCAGGACACGCCACAGTGCAGATGGATAGGGTTTTGTTTGTTTCTTTTGGGTCCCTCGAATCTGTGCTGCGAGGCGAGACGACCGGGGACAATGGTTAAGATCCTGGAGCAGAAGCCCGGAAACAATAGGGACGAGGCCACCCATTGTTGCCAAGCATTGGTACGCTGGGCTCTGTTTACACCTTTGGGTACTGTGCCGGTACTTGTGACTTGGATTGGCCCTTGCTGGAAACAGGATGCTGGGCTGGATGGACCCTCGCTCTGACCCAGCGTGGCACGTTCTTATGTTCTTATGTTACTGAGCATCTCTGCAGCGGGCGCTGCTGGTCGTGCAACCTCAGATGGTGCGAGTAACCCCGGCGGTGACCCACACGAAGCCCCCCCCTCCACCCGCTGCACCATGTGCTGACCCCATGCCGTAGGTCTCCCCAGCCTATCGGAGCGGAGGGTGCCGGTCAGGGTCAGAGCAGCAGCAGTGCCGCCCCCCCAGGTGCTTTACACCCACCTCTGCAGGCACGAACCCCCCCCCCCCAACACTTCATGATCCAACAACCACCCCCTTCCTGCAGCACATCCTACATCTCCATGGGGAAAAAAATGTTAACAGGGGGGAGTCCCTCTCCCCCTCCCCACAGAGCCCTCTCCCTCTCCCCACCCCCAGAGCCCTCTCCCCACCTCCCCATAGAGCCCTCTCCCCACCTCCCCATAGAGCCCTCTCCCCAACTTCCATAGCCCTCTCCCCACCTCCCCACTCAGCCCTCTCCCCTCCCCAACTCATAGAGCCCTCGCCTCTCCCTCTCCCCCTCAGCCCTCTCCCTCTCTCCTCCCCACTCAGCCCTCTCCTCCCCACTCAGCCCTCTCCCCCCCTCCCCACTCAGCCCTCTCCTCTCCCCTCCTCCCCACTCAGCCCTCTCCTCTCCCCACCACCTCCCCACAGAGCCCTCTCCCCCTTCTCTCACTCACCAGAGTCCGAGCCGGTGCGGGGGGTAGTGCAGCCTCTCGATGCAGCCCAGGACGGCGGGTAGGGAGTGAGCTGCGTTGCGGGCCATGAGGGCGAGAAGGACGGGCGGGGCCTGGCAGCGGGGACTCGGGGACCCAGCGCCCCTCCGGGAAGTACCCGGCCGCGGAGGTCGCCAGCAGGACCAAGAGAGCGGGAAGCAGCGGCAGCGGCCGGGCCCGGGCCATCTCGGGGAGGAAAAGAAAGTACCGGGGCCGCGCCTTTAACTGCCCTCCGCCGCCGGGCCCGAGGGATTAAAGGGGAAACCGCCTCCCGGGGGGCGGGGCCGCGGCGCTGCCTCAACGCCTCCTGCACCGCGCCTTTAACCGCGGATTTGCTGACCGCCGACCCGGGGGATTAAGGGGAAAGGGCCCCCCCAGGGGCGGAGCCTAAGCGCTCACTGCACTGCCAGTCGCAGCGCGCCTTTAAGGGAGGCGGATCACTGACGTCAGCGAGAGAAAACCGTTGCCCGAGGAGGGCCCGCCCCCTGTCAGGAGAGCCTTCCGTTAAAGGGTCTGGATGTCTCGTGCACCAGGAGAGCACTGGGGTGACAAGAGCCGCAGGCAGTGGCTCCAGTCTATGCAAATCTACCTCATGCATATGCATTAGGGATATGAAACCATGTCCGTCTCTCTCTTTACCGTGTGACATTCATTCCCCACTCTCCCACACATTTTCTGTGTCACTCTCTCCTCCCCCTTACACATACACGTACGCACAGACACTCGGCCTATCCAATCTGGTAGGGCAACCCCAGTGCAATTCATGGACTTGTTCACGGGTCAAAATCTCCTTAGGCAAAAAACAGGAAAACTACAAGTTCCAGCTTGCACTGGGGCAGGAGACAAAAACCAGGATCAGATCCGCCTATTGGACGGGAGCTGGCAAGCACCGTTCTAGTTATGGTGCCAAGGGAGGCTGCCATCGGACCTGCACGTGGCTGCGTCCCGGGGAAGCCACAGCCCTGGTGCCTACAAAAATCAGAGCCAACAGCTAACCCAACCAGGCAATAAAAGGGGGGGATTGCAGAGAACACAGACCCGTCCAATCTTTTACTAGGAATTTGCAGATTTATTACATAAACCATTACAAGAGGGATTAAAAAAAACCCACAACAAAACTCTTAGAAACAGTTTCATTAATAAATTACACTTTCTAAAAGCCGCTCTGGTGGACCCGTCTGACACGAGGCAGCCTGTAACCTGCTTAAAACCGGACATCACGGAGCGGGAGAGACGCCAATGAGGAGCTGCGGAGTGAACCCACGCATTGGCGAGTAAAAGCATGAACTGTACCCACCGAAGCGGCTTCAGAAGACCGGGGGCACGACCTGGTCAAAGTGAAGCTGAACCAGACTGCAGTGCAGCAATGCAATGCAGGAGGAGATCAGCAAAGAGCAAACTGATGCAGTCCCACAAAAGCACGGAGGGAGCGGCGGGGAGACCATGCACACACCCCCCCACCCACCACCCAAGTTCCCTAGTTGCCCATGCCATGTTGGCCTATTCCGCTGCCGATGTAGCGGGAGGGCATAAGAGAGCGGTCGAGCATTTTGGAAGCATGCAAAGAAAGGGAGGGACCGATTTTGCCCAAGTTACAGAGGAAGAAATACAATTTTTACACTTTTACAGTTCGCCTCCTTTTGCAAACGATACAACTCAAAGCGGTAGGCAACGTTAATAAAAAAAATACCTGCAAGCACGGATCCCCCCCCCCCCCTCTCGTGCTGCTGCTTGCATCTGGGGCTCTCTTACCCTGCCGCACTAAATGTAAAATAACTCCTCCTTGGTCGGACGGATAGTCCGAGACCAGATGGGGAATTCACACGCAGGGCTCACCACAGACGGCCCGAGAACCGGGATAACACTGCCTCGATCGCGCCGCAGCTCTGCAGGTGATTATGGGCAAGGGCGGCGCTTCACGGAACCCGAGGTCCCACCGCCCCCCCCCCCCCCCCCCCCCACCGTCTGGGACGGCACCGGCGCCTGCAAGCCCAGATTCCAGTTCCACCACCGCCGTCGATTTCACTGGGCGACCTTCAGCTATTTCCCCGACCTGCTTGGGCCTGGATTTTAAGAGGCAAGGAAGCGGGACGCCGGCATCTCTACGGTGCTGCTACACAGAAAAATATTCTACCATAGTGATTAGTAATAATAAGGCTTTCTCGGTGACGGTTTAAAGGCTGGATTTAAATCAACAACTGTTAACACATCCCGGAGGCTTTCTTCTGCTGACTGCTAGCCCCCAGGGGCTTTAGGACCGTTCAGAAGGGAGAGGAGCCTGAAGGTGCCGTCTCTGGTCGTTTAAGTCCATTTCCAGTAGGTCCCGGTCCATCTGAAAGACTGCCATCTCCATGGCTAGAGAGCCCGTCCAGCAGCAGCTGCCTTTCGGCAGTGTCCAGCTCTAGGGGCCGCAGGTCGGCCCCCTCTGCTTCTCCGGGGACGTGCAGGTTCCCACGGGTTGTCCAGCCCGAGCTGCGAGGGCCGCGACGGGCCGAGCCTCCGCTGGGAACGGCCGGCGCCGGGCCCGCCCGCTCTCCGCTGCCAGGCAGAGCCGGGCGGGGAGCCGTCCGGAAGCTCCCGGACGAGACCCCGTCTTCCGGCCCCCCCGCACCAGCCGGGGCTCGGTTGCGTTCGGGAGTGCTTCCAGCCCGGCCGTCGCCGGAGGCGGCTGGATTCCCCTCGCTCCCCGGGGAGTCCTCCCCGCCACGTCCTCCCGGGCGGGGGCCCGGCGCCAGTCCCACCGTGTGCCCGGGCAGGTCCTCCGAGCTGCCGAAAACCGACACGAAGCTGTCGCTGTACAGGTTGTACCTGCTCCGGCCCGAGGCTTCTTTCAGACCTCGAGAGAAAAGAAAAAAAAAAATAATGGAAGATGTAGGAAAGGCCTGCGGGAAACTGCAAAGAAGTGAAAAGCCTTTTTTTTGCACATTCACCTGCGCATAACATATTCAGTAGAGAGGAGGAGAAACGTGTGCAGTTAAGACCCGAGTGCTAATTACACGCTGTTCACTTGGACTGTTAAAGGAGCAGCGCCAGGTGGAAACGGACGTCCCAGCACACTGGTCCCATGCTTGTCCTCACCCCCCCGTGATTCGTTCCCCTTTATATATATATATTAGAAAAAGAAAAGACCGTCGCTATGAAATTTTAGACCTGCTCCCTCATCTCGCTCGGTCCCGCCGAGGTCTGGAGGAGGAGCCACTGCTTTCTCCGTTTCTGCCTCGGCTCCGTCCGTGAGAAGCCCCGCAGCCCCTCCCCCCCCCCATCCACTGCAATGCAGAAGAGGCAGGGAAGCTAAGGTGGGGAGGGGGGAGGGGAGAGAGTGCCGACCGCCATCTTTAAAGCAGAGCCGCAAAAAATTATTCCAGTAAAGCAATTCTCCCCGAGGACCCTCCCCCCCCTCCAACGGCGGGAACGAAACGTCAATGCGCCAGGGTCTCCCGCCAAGAGCGCAGGCAAGACAAGAGTTTCGTTTTGTGTGGCTTCCTCCCCCTCTCCCCCCGGGGTTAATGTCGCTTCCGCGGTCTCTGGGGGGGGGTGGGGGCCATGACGCGATGGGAGAGTTGTACCTTTCCCGATGGCCTCCTGCAGCAGATCGAGGACGATCTCTTCGTAAATATTTTCCACGCTGACGACCGAGCTGCAGTCGGCGAAAACGTAGGTCTCGTACCTGGGCAGCTCCTGAGGAAACAAAGGAGACGGGGGCCGGAGAAGCAGCCACAGCCCGGGGGGGGGGGGGGGGCAGCGAGGCGATTCCCCCTCCGCCAACAGCCTGGGTCACGCGGGGCAGGCCGGTCCTCCCACACCTCCATTCTACCTACAGGCCTCCCTAAGACCCGTCCGTACCTCTCCACCCCCCTTCCAAAAACCGTTTCACGTAATACGGGTCCTCTCCTTCACCCGCTAACCGCTGTACGCGGTGAAGCACCTCCACCATCCTCACCAGTTTACAGCTGGGCTCCAGGCGCTGGAGCAGGAACGGGAGGAAGATCTGGACGAGAGCCTCCTGGGTGAACCGCTTCCGGATGGCACTGCTGTCGCAGTCAAACTTCTGAAAGAAAAAAAAAAAATCGGAGTACGAGTCCGCAACTGTGGCTAGAATCGGTTTCGGGGTGGACAATGAGGAGCAAGTGAAAAAAACAAACAAACTCAGGTTAAGCTCTGAGCAGAACGGCGAGTTAAGAGCCAAAGACGGGATTGGAGGGGAGAGAAATGTAGGGGGGGACGGGGGGGGGGGGGGGGGGGGGGGGGGGGGACCGGAGACCGACATCAGCCAAGAACGGGGATGAAGAGCCGTCACAGATCTATCTGAAGCACAGAGAGACCTTCCACCTAGCCGGAGACGTTTCCGGGACAGAAATCCCTGCAGGGGATTCTCACCTTAAACACCCGACCTTTGACTTTTTCCAAAGCCCGGATGACCTCAGGCGTGCCGACGATGCACTTTACGTGCAGGTTGGATAGATGCTGGAACGTGAAGACGAGGTTCTCCATTAACTAGAAAGAACAAGGACAAAAGTCGTTCAAGAGCTGGATGGCCACACAGCCTGATCAACTCATGTCGCATTCCAGCAACGTCCACCTCTGTACCTTCCCCCCTACCCTTCCTGGCCCTGAAAGTGTCCAGGCAGTGCTTGGAGTGGAACCGCCGGGCTGATCTGTCTCCGTGTCCTTTCCCCACTAGGCTATGCAATTACTGCGCATAGGCCTTCAGGAGCAACTAATATCAGGATATACCTATCCTGTTAACACCTGCAGAGCCCCAAAAGTGTGCATTCTGCCAGGGGATTGAAGGTGATATCAAAGTTAAAATTGTTAAGGGAAAAGCAGATTCCTTTCCCCTCCTTCCCCAGCCCCAAGCAAGACCTCTGATTCCCTTCCAGAAGTTGCATCTTCCTGACCTCAAGTCAGGTCTCAAAATGCTTGTCGCCTACCGTACCTCCTGCATGAGGTTCTGGGCTCTGAGCACCAGGCCGGCCACACTGTGAAAACCAAACCGATCTCCCAGCCCATGCAGCCCATCCAGAAAGAGTGTGGCCTTCTCGTAACACTGCTGCATCAGCACAGAGTTCCAGGGCATCTCAGTGAGGTTAAACACCTGGATCACACCAATTTGTTTTAGAAAATTTCAAGGCAAGTTACTATTAAAGTTACCCCTCCATCAACACCACATCATCCTGCTATGTATCCATCCCATCAACATCTAATACCATATTCAAACATCAATACAACTATCATCTACCCATTAGTCAATATATTAATTCACTGTCTACTGATCAATACTGTCATCCATCAATACATTCATCTTCTCATCCATCACTATATTCACTCATTATCTACCGTCCAGGATCATTCATTTATCCACAAATCAATATCGCCATCCATCATCTACCCATCCATCAATATATTCACTCATCTCCCTACCAATCAATATCATCCATAATCTACCCATCCATCAATCTCATTCATCTACTCACCCATCAATATATTTATTTTATTCATTTATCGATTTTTATATACCATCATTCGGTTTTGCCATCACAACGGTTTACAAGTTTCGATTGGAGAAAGATGATTTAAATGGGTAGTACAAAGATCATAATAATAGTACAGATAGGAACAGGTACAGTCAGGTCAAAGTACAGTCAGGTATATTCACTCATCTACCCTGTTGTCTACCACCAATCAATATCATCTATCTACCCATCCATCAATATCATTCACCTACTCACCCATCAATATATTCACTCATTATCTACCCTCTGTCACCTACCACCAATCAATATCATCCATTATCTACCCATCCCATGAATATCATGTATCTACTTATCCATCAATATAGTCACTCATTATCTACCCCCAATGTCACCATCCATCATCTACCCACCAATCAATATCATTCATCTACCCATCCATCATCAATCCATCAATATCATGTGCTCTTCCTCTACCCATCCATCAATATAGTCGCTCATTATCTACCCAATCACCATATTATCCACCACCTTCCTATCCATCAATATATTCATCCTTTCGTGTACCCAACCATTATGTATCAACCAGGTAAATCCATCACTCCACCGACCCATTCATCCAAATTATCCATCAGTTTAAACTTCCATCATCAGCTTTCCAATCTTCCATCTATCATAGATCCATGTGTTTATTCAATCAGGTATACCATCGGCTTCTCCATTCTCTCTTCACTCAGTTCCTCCCAACCATTCCTCTTCATCTGTCTTCCATTTACAATCCATCCATGTGTCTACTCTTCCTTCTGCCCTGTCCATCTGTGATTAATGCGTTCAGCCTCTCTTCACGCCTCCACCCTCGGATCTTACCTCCTGCAGCACTGCAGATGGATGGTTCTGAGCACTCCCGATTATCCTGTCGATCCTGCTGGCGAAGAGAGAGCGTACCTCCTCAAAGCCCGAGGTGATGGGCTCCAACAGCTCCTCGATCACATAATCCAGGGCTGGCTCCACGCTGCTGTCGCAGAGTGACCGCGCCGCGCCGTACACCATAGCTGTGAGGCATAAAAAGACAGTGCCAGCGGCGTGAGACGGGGACTTAGCAGGTCCTGCAGTATTCAGGATTCTGTATGGCGCGCGGCATGCAGGCCAGAGACGAAAGTTGCTGGAGTGTGCTACCATCCCAGCAGTCGGTGCTTTGCCCGGGATGCTGAGCCAGCACAGATTGTACTCCGACCTGCCCTTACCACTGCAGGCTCCAGCTGTTAGGACGGAAGATCTCCAAGAACACTGGTTTGTTTGTTTAGGGAAGGACACAGACGGGGGTCAGTGGAAAGCATTCTTCCCTCTGAATCTTTATCGACGCAGTTATCTCAGCACGGCGTTGGGGGGGGCACGCTGCTCCCCGAGTCATTACAGAACTCTAAAGCCTAGGACAAGCCATGTGTCAAATTCATAGCCCAGCCGCTCGCATAAGCGTTTCCCCCATGTTCTCACCTTGCATTTTCCCTGAAATCTGAGCCTTGAGTGTCAACATCTGGTCCAGGTCTGGGCGTATTTTCTTCTCCAGCTGCCTACGAAGCTCCGTTTCCTCCTCTTGATAAACCCGGAGTTCGGCAGAGACCTGTTCCAGAACCAGACCGTACACTTCCTGCAGGAACTGAGGGACGGACAGAGAGAGATGCGGGGGGGGATCAGGGTGTGCGCTCCCTGCAAGGGACAGAGATGTTGGGGGGTTGGAAATCAGGGTGGGCACATCCCGCGGGCACGGCGGCAGGGCGACTTTCCCCCCCTGTCTTACGGCACTCCGGGTAACTTACCGGGAAGCAGGTGCCCTTCTTTTTCCTCAGCGCGTCTTTGCCGGCCGGCGGAAGCTGGGTCTGCAGCCAGGGCACCAAATCCTGCATCGCCACGTTACTGAGGACCTGGAACGGGAGAAGCAGGCGGCGCGCTCCCTTCCCGTCGGCAGGACAGGAGCGGCCGCGGGCAGTGCTGTTAGCATGTGCGCAGGGGGTTAACAGCCTCCTTATAACGCGGATAATAATCACTGGCGCCTCACAGATTAGAAAGACGAGGAGGAATTAGCAGCGTGTTGGACGCTGGAGAGGGGGTGCACGGGAGTGAAAGGTCAAGTTACCCGGGCATCGGATACTAGGAGGGATGGTGAAGAACTGGGCTGCAGGGGTCATCGGAGGGAGGAGATATTAAGCAGCGCGCCGGATACAGGGGACGGGGGGACGGGACGACAGTGATTAGGAACAGACCTCGGCCATGTCACCCAGGAGGTGGTCGCCGGCTCCGTAGCTGCCTCTCTCCTGACGGTAGAAACGCACGGCCTCCGTGAACGCTTCCGCCGCGGCGCCGTCTCCCCGCTGCCGGGCTGGACCAGACAGGATTGTTACTACACGCGCAAAAGACCCACTCACCTGCCCACCCCCTTCCTCGCCCCGGGGGGGGGGGGCAGCATTACCTGTGTTGCGCCAGCGGATGGCGTCCCGGAGGACTGCTCGCCAGGCGCCCTGCGACTCTGCCGAGGTCAGGCAGAAGCAGAACTGCCGGCGGTAGGGGTGGAAGAGGAAGAGAGAAAACTCGGTAGGCGGGCACCCGAGGGCGTCCTTGCCGTGTGATCGACGGGGACCCTGGGGGGAAAAAAATAAATAAATAAGAATCGCGGTGAAAGATTCTTAGGAAGGCGCGAGGGCTGGGGGACGCCAGGGAGAGGCCCCCACACCTCTTCCCGCAGGCAGCCCGGCGTCCGCCCTGAGCGGGGAAGAAACGGCCATCAAACGAGATGCGCGTCGTTTTTCCGTCAAAGCCCCCCATTTTTCCATCAAAGCCCCCCCCCCCGCGGACGGCTTCAGAGACCCACGGCGTGAGAGGAGCTGAAGGAGAAGCACACGGAATACCCCGGGGATCCTCACCCGTCAGCTCCTGGCAGAAGGACTCCGTCGGGAATACTCGCTCAGCGAGGACGCCAGCCGATACCCCGTCAGAGCGGCGCGGCCCCGGGGCCTGCGGCCCTTGCCCTGGACCTGGGAGAGAGAGAGACACGGCAGCAGATGACTCGCCCGTTACCGGAGCCTCGGAGATCAACCTCCGGTCCCCCCCGACAGAGCGTGGAAAGGGGGGGGGGGTGAGGGTGAGGAGAGGCAGGAACAGTGCTCGGAGTGGAGGAGAAGGTCAGTGGGGATTACGTGGGTGGCTGCGTCGGGTGAGCGGCACAGACCTGGTTTTGCTCCCAGTGCATGCTGGGGGTCGTAGTTCCGATTCCCCCCCCCCTAAGTAGGAAAAATCAATACTACAACTCCCACCATGCAAAGGGGCAAAGCCAGGGGCTGGATCAGCCTCTTTGGTTGACCTGGAACGGGGCGACAATCCTGGCAGGTATCACGAAGGCTCGGAAGGCAGAACCTCCCACCCCTATCTTCCAGGAGACCCTCAGACGGGACACCCCCAGAACCCACCCACGCAATAAAGCAGGAGGCTGGGTTTGCTCGTGCCGTGGCCCCCCCGGTTACCTCTCTGTAACGGAACCACTCCAGGCTGAAGTCTCCTCGGACGGTGACGTAGCTCTCTGTCCACCTGTCCGCTTTGTCCTCGTAGTGCAGCAGGAATCCCTCGTGAAGGACGCCGTCCGGATTCTTGCACAGCTGGGGGGGGGGGGGGAGGGGGAAACCACGTCAGGGACGATTTACGCCTTAGAGGCAGCAGGATAAAACGGGGTTATACCTGTCCCCGGGGAGGAGGGGGCGGCCCACATCTGAAATACTCCCCCCCCCCCCCTCCCATGGAGATTGGGGCGGGGACCCGTCCGTTTTGCCTGCTATAATTCAGTTATGTAAAAAGTTATTAATATTGTTCTTGTTAGAGCAGCTGAGCGCCTGCTGGCAACAGTAACTCAGTTCCTCCTGCGGAGGAGCCGCTGACGGGGGGGGGTGTCCGAGTTTGGGGGCTAGGGCAGATGGCGCTGACCTTGTTCTGGAGGAGCTGCAGTCCGTGTTTCCCGGGCGGCTCCAGCTCCCCGTGCACCTGCCGGAGAAACGCCAAGGCGAGCTGTCTTCTGTAGTAGGGCATGAAGCTCCTCAGCACGGCGCCCGTCCGACCTGCGTAGAGAGGGGGGACGAGGGCAGCGGGTAAGAGACCATGGAGGGGGGGGGGGGACTGTTCCAGAGGGGTGCGACACCTGTTAACCCCCAACCCTTTTTCCATATCGCAGGCAAACCAAGCCGAGTTCAACCCCCCCCACCCTGATCTGATGACAAAAGATGCGCCGGGAATTAAAGACTTCTGGGGTGACTGAAACGAGTCGCTATTCTACTTCCAGGAGAAATGTTCAACCCGCTTCGTCCTTTCTGCGTTTTATTAAGGGCTTGGGTACACTCCGATACCGAGGGACTGCAGGTGGCACTCTCGTTATCTACGGCAGTGCCCAAAGTTTTGCTCTCTGACTCCACCTGCTGGCAGGGGTGCACAACCCACTTCTCTGGACTGATCTGGGTACATACAGGGAACTAATGGAATCAGAGAAATACTGAGGGAGTGCAGGAGCCACACTGGGTTATGTACAGTGTCAGTGAGACTCTCTGTCTCCATCTGCTGGCAGAGAGGTAAAAGCCAGGAGTCTGGACTGATCTGGGTATGTACAGGGAACTGCTGGAGACAGAGAAATACTGAGGGACTGCAGGAGCCACAATGGGTTATGTACAGTGTCAGTGAGACTCTCTGTCTCCATCTGCTGGCAGAGAGGTAAAAGCCAGGAGTCTGGACTGATCTGGGTACATACAGGGAACTGCTGGAGACAGAGAAATACTGAGGGACTGCAGGGGGCACACTGGGTTATGTACAGTGTCAGTGAGACTCTCTCTGTCTCCATCTGCTGGCAGAGAGGTAAAACCCAGGAGTCTGGACTGATCTGGGTATGTACAGGGAACTGCTGGAGACAGAGAAATACTGAGGGACTGCAGGGGGCACACTGGTATATATGGCAGTGCCCAAGGTTCTAATTGTTCTCTGACTCCACCTCCTGGTAGGGGTACACAACCCGCTTCTCTGGACTGATATGGGTATGTTTAGGAACTGTAGTTCTGATTTCCCCATTGCAGGCCCCTAACTTTAGACCCTTGCGAGTACTGGGGTAAAGCCAGGACCGGATTCGCCAGTTTCTTATGACACGGAGACAGGTAGGACCCCCTTGGACAGTGCTCCCAAGCACTTCCCCTGGCATCATCCCTCCCCCAAACCTCCGCTCCAGATGGAGAAACACAAGGAAAGCCAGGGCACAAAGAGCCGTTCAGCAAAGCCGTGGGAAGGCCGGGAGGGGATTTCTAATGAGTGTGGACAATGGGTCCTTATGCAGAAGCTGTGAAGCTTAACCCCAGCGTTACAGAGCTTCCTTTCCATGCAGATCCGGGGAAGGGAAACTGTGCAGCTGCACTGCCGAGGGTGCCAACAATTCCAGGGCATTAGAGGGGTAGACCGAGCCAGTCCTGGTTTTATGCACTGCCCCCCCCCCCACCCCACCCAGTGCATGCAGGGAAACGTAGTTCTCTTTCTTAGGGCAATCAGAAGTGCATCTCCCCTCGTGCAGTGAAGGGGGTGAAACCAGGACAGGTCACGGGCATGCAGCAGCGCGCCGCACCCACGTAACCGAACCCCCCCCCCCCCCCCCGGCAGCCTCTGCAGAGGACCCGAGAACCGGTGGGCAGAGAGACCGAAATCAGCCCCTCCACGAGGCTGAGAGACACGTTAGCAGGGGATGGAGGTTGAGAGCCACCTTTCCCTGTGGTCAATATCCCCCCATTAGGGCGTCATCCCCCCCCCCAACCTACTGCACGATGGCCCTCCGGCTCCCCCCTCACCTCGCAGATACCGCTGCTGTCGCTTGTCCAGCCGGCTGGAGTGCCCTCCTCCCATTTTCCACCAGGGTGCTGCGAGCCGGGCGCTCCTCAGCGTGCGCATCGGGTTAAAAGAGAGCGGCCATTGCTCCCCGCCGAGAGGGCCCGAGCCAGACCCGATCGCACCTCCGCGCCTTTCCCCCCACCGAGCAACTGCTGCTGCTGGATATTAAAAAATGAATACCACATCGTAAACACTCTTGCACGCTCTCGCTCATGCATATTCATTGCGGACAGCCCGAGAGCCAGGACCCAGCTGAATAAACGCGTGTTTGACAGCACTGTCCTTAGCACCCACGCGCAGGGAGCGCGCCAAGGGAAAACTCCTCCGCTTACCGACAGACAGACAGACACGCGGCCACGCTCTCCCCCACCCCCCTCCTCCTTACCACTCAAACCAGATGCCGCGCCGCACTAACAGGATACCGAAAACTATTAGAAGAAAAAAATAAAAGCATTAGATCAGCGTCACCTCCAAAGTCAGAGGTGACCCTGCGCCCAGCTTGGGAGCGAGGGATCCCAACCTCGCCGAGAACGGCCCGGACGGGGTCCACCCCACCCACCCCGACTTTCTCTGGTGCCAGGGCCTCGGAGGGAAGCGTGGGTTAGAAATGGCAGATGCAGAGCCGTCCACCCGCCCTCTCGAGTTTCTGCCCTGTGGGTTTAGAGGGCGCACTGAGCACCTCCCCCCACCGATCTCTTAAAAATAAACTCGCAACTCGGGCCAGTAGGCGTAAGCCATAACTGAGTTTTGTGGTGGGCACAAGGTTAACATGGGGGGTGGGCTGAAGGGCACCCAGGCTGAGAGTCACTCCTTGTATTCTCACTGATAAATAGCGCCAGGTACTGCACCCTACAGAGGCTTCCTAAGTAGTTTGCAGCAACAGCCATTATTATGCATCTTGCATGAAAACTTTAAAGCATCCTACCTCCATCATTTCAAGCACTTACCAGCATTGAAAATTCCTTATTAATCCGTCTTAATTTAATTTATATTTATTGCACTTTATAAATGCACAAGTAGATCATGTAAAAAGCAAACAGAGCCAATCATGTGATAAAACAAATATCAATGTATTCTTTCATGAATCCTCTTTGCAGAAAGCCAGAAATCATCATAACTACAATAAATAGATTTAAATCATCATCAGAACAGGGACAGAGCAGAGCTGCAACAATTCCTAATACAACCAAACATGCACAAAATATTCCAATGCTGCAGTCACCTCAGCGAAAAATAATAGTCCTCCACTGCTAAACCTTTTGTGAAGTGACACAAACCCCTGCAAAGAAAGAGACCTCTCAAACCCCGCCACACCGACTCTCAGGACTCAAATAACAGCAACCTTAGGAAAAAGCAGCAATGCCCTCCCCATGGAGCTTCGGTACACGCAGCGCACGTCGGCTCTGCGCACAGCGCCGTGTGCAGTACGTGCATTACTTACTAGGAGCAGAACACAATTAAAAGCTGGGCGCAAGGGCCGCATGCACACCTTGCTGCAGCCTGCGTAGGGGCCCGAAACCTGTACATAAAATTTTAAGCGCGGGCCATCTGAACACGCAGTTACCATCGCCAACGGCTCTGGCGGCGAAGAAACATGAGCGCCTTTCTCTCTCTGCGCTGCTTTTCATACTTGTTCCATGTAAAGCCTGTTGCTAGTTTTGTTCTTTGTAAACCGACGAGATGTTGCCAACGTACGTCGGTATAGAAATGCCACTAAATAAAATAAATAAATATGAGGGCTGCACAGTCTGACCTGGAGTCTTGCTTACGTCAGCTCCGTGAGGAAGCCCAGGGAGAGTTGGCCTCTTCGGTCGGACTTTGCTAAACCTGGCTCCTCCCATCCAGAGGATGGGTCAGCCACAGCCTTAACCGGAAAGTACCCCGGACTGAGTATCCCCCCAGGACTGGGTCATCCATGGGAGAGGGAAATTTAGCTTCATCTACCCCAGTACCCTCTTGGGTGGAGTTCTTTTAAGGCCTTCCAGCCTTCGTACAGGTGCAGTCTGCTGCCTCACTGGCCCCTCAACCGGTAAGCCCTCCCTCTCCCAGGCCTATCCACAGACCTCGCAACATGCCTCGCCTCACCCAGGTATCCCTGGCAGGGACCCCGGATGGCACGGACCAAGAAGAGGATCCAGATTCCTTAGAAGAAGGGGAAATTACACATGTTGGGTTCCATATTAGGAGCTACAACCCAAGAAAGAGATCTAGACGTCATAGTGGATAACACATTGAAATCGTCGGCTCAGTGAGCTGCAGCAGTCAAAAAAGCAAACAGAATGTTAGGAATTATTAGGAAGGGAATGGTGAATAAAAAGGAAAATGTCATAATGCCTCTGTATCGCTCCATGTGAGACCGCACCTTGATACTGTGTACAATTCTGGTCGCCGCATCTCAAAAAAGATATAATTGCGATGGAGAAGGTACAGAGTAGCAAAAAAAAATAGATGCCTCAATCTTTTCCAATGTTTATTAAAATAGAGACGTGTTCTTTAAAGTGCCCGACTCCGGCCGAGTTTCGCAGCTTGACAGCCGCTGCCTCAGGGGCTTGAACACTTCAATTTCAAAGATGAAGCTCAGCAAATTTGGTTTCATCCAGTGAACAACAAATGTCTGACCAACTTTCAAAAAGAGCAGCACCTGCTCACGGTCTCGGTATGTTGCTGAGTTTCATCTTTGAAATTGAAGTGTTCAAGCCCCTGAGGCAGCGGCTGTCAAGCTGCGAAACTCGGCCGGAGTCGGGCACTTTAAGAACACGTCTCTATTTTAATAAACATTGGAAAAGATTGAGGCATCTATTCTTTTTTGTTTTTCCTGACGGCTATCATAGATCGCCTACCTCTTTGCTTTCTTGACGGTACAGAGTAGGGCAACCAAAATGATAAAATGGATGGGACAGATCCCTTATGAAGGAAGGCTAAAAAGGTTAGGGAGATTCAGCCTGGAGAAGAGACGGCTGAGGGGGGATATGATAGAGGTGTGTAAAAAATCATGAGAGGTCTAGAACAGGTAAATGTGAATCTGTTATTTACTCTTTCGGATAGTAGAAGGACTAGGGGGCACTCCATGAAGTTAGCATGGGGCACATTTAAAACTAATCGGAGAAAGTTCTTTTTCACTCAACGCACAATTAAACTCTGGAATTTGTTGCCAGAGGATGTGGGTTAGTGCAGTTAGTGTAGCTGTGTTTAAAAAAGGATTGGATAAGTTCTTGGAGGAGAAGTCCATTACCTGCTATTAAGTTCACTTAGAGAATAGCCACTGCCATTAGCAATGGTTACATGGAATAAGACTTAGTGTTTGGGGTACTTGCCAGGTTGCTTATGGCCTGGATTGGCCCTGTTGGAAACAGGATGCTGGGCTTGATTGGACCCTTGGTGTGACCCAGTATGGCAATTTCTTATGTTCTTATATCGGGACCTTGTTAACGTTTGTCCCAGAGACGAATAGCTGGCCCTGGTTTTCCCAGACCCTGAAGATGCTGGGAGTTCTTGCGGTGGACCCCATGATGGAACCAAAGAAGAATCCCATGTCTGATTTCCTAGGGAAAGCCTTGCTACTTTTCAGTACTGGAAGCCATCCAGGAGTTGATTGACCTGGAAAGTGGGTTGTCCCCATAAGCAAGTTTTAAAGGTGGATGAGTGTTAGAAGCTCTATACCCACTGGATCCAGCAGCGAGAGAACGTTTGTGTTTCTCTAAAGTGGATGCACAGGTCTAGGCCTTCTCCAAGTGAACAACAATCCCAGCGGAGGGAGGAGCAGCCTTAATGGATGCACATGATAGGCAGATGAAATCTATCCTTAAACAAGCCTTGACACAATAGCAATGACCTTACAGATTGCTTCTTGTTGTGCCCTGGTAGCTTGTTCGTGCCCACTCCTCTCAGGAGGTGGAGGACTCAGGGGTGAATTCCAGAGCAGTTATGGAACCCGCCACCCTCCTTTTAGCTGACGTGGGCTCGAACCTAGTCCGTACCTCAGCCAGAGAAGTGGCCTCAGTGGTGGCGGCCAGAAGACAGCTATTGGTCATCAGATCAAACCTCCAAGGCAAATCTCACAAAGATGCCCTTGAAAGGATCACTCCTCTTTGGGAAGCGGAAAAGCTGGCCCGTGAATGGGATAATCTCCAGTACCACCCCCGGCTACCAGAAGATAAGAGAATGCAGATACAGCGACCCTCGCCCACGAGGGGTCAATTCAGGGGCTCCCAACGCTTTCACGTCTACAGAAAGTCGACATTTCAGAGGTCTCAATCCTTGCGGAGTCAGCAGCCCAAGAGAGGGTCACCGAGAACATTGTTTCCTTTGCTTTGCGGTACTGGGTTGCCATTAGCAGTTCTGGCCACCGCCCCCAGAACATTTTCCAAGATTAGAGGGGTCGTAGTGGCAGCACTGAGAAAAAGAGGGAATCCTGGTGCACCCATGCTTGAACGACTGGTTGATCTGGACAAAGTCCATGGAAGAGAGTCTCCGGGTGATCAACAGGGTGACCTCCTTGCTTCAGTGGCTGAGCACAGTTACGGTTATCCAATTTTAATCAAATTTTTTCGATACTATGTCCACAGTGGCTTTTGAAGAGAATACTGAGGGGCTGAGGTCACTGCAGGGCTGTATCTAGGGTGACGTCAGCTTTGAAATCTGACTCCATCTCCATCTGCTGGCAGGGGCGCACATAACCCATTGGTCCTGAGTCCATCTGTCTACACTAAGGAAAACAAAATTATCAGGCAAGTAATGTCTCCATTCCATTCTCACCCACACATTCAAGCTCCCATTCTCATTCACCCACACAGGCTTTCACACAAATACATACAGGCTCTCAAGAGAAACCCAAGATGACCTTATGCAAGAAGATAAAAGACCATGTGTCCCATTCATATTTCCTGCCCAGCTCTACAATCCCTTCCCCTCCCTCAAAGATCCCATGACTTTCTGTAAGAAATATTTCCCAAGATTACTCCTAAGCCCTTTCACCTTCATCCCATGACCCCTCCTCGTTCTAGAGCCTCCTTTCCATTGATAGAGGCTCAGCTCCTGTGCATGGAAACCTGTGAGATATCTGAATGTCTCTATCCTATCTCCCCTCTCCTCCAGGGTGCATCATGTTTAGATCTTTAAGTCTATCCCCATGTGCTTTAGGACGAAGACCACTGACCATGTTAGCAGCCTCCTTTTCATTGATAGAGGCTCAGCTCCTGTGCATGGAAACCTCTGAGATATCTGAATGTCTCTTTCCTATCTCCCCTCTCCTCCAGGGTGCATCACGTTTAGATCTTTAAGTCTATCCCCATGTGCTTTAGGATGAAGACCACTGACCATGTTAGCAGCCTCCCTCTGGAGTGACTCCATCCTGTTTCTATCCTTCTGAAGGTGCGATCTCCAGAATTGTGCTCAGTATTCCCAGTGAGGTCTCACCAGGGACCTATACAGGGGCAGAGTCACCTCCCTTTTTCTGCTGACCCTTCCTCTCCCCATGCAGCCAAGCATCTTTCTGGCTTTTACCCTCACTTTATCCACCATAAGATCATCAGATACAATCACCTCCAGATACCAGGTCAAGGACTCACCTCTCCTCCTCATCCACCTGCAGCTCACACAGCAGCAAAGAAAATTGTCCCAGGGATTTTCCTATCCACAGTGGGGCCAGAGAGCCAACGGGCTTGCGGAAACTCTACCCACCCAGCAATTCATTCGCAGACATGCACCAAGGGACTTTACAGACCTGCTGGTGAAATGAGCCGTCCCTCCTCCTGGTTCCCCTGCGGAGAGCAGGGGCATGGTAAAGGGGGGGGGGGGGGGGGGGTGGAGCGGCCCTAGGGGAACACACAGTATGGTTTCCAGACAGCAGCAGGTGGTTTCCCCCTCTCCACCAGACATAACGGCAAAACCCAGCAGGCGAGGTGGTATCCGAGGCAGCTGCATTAGTCAATGTGTTTCCTGTTACTCAACAGCGGCCTCTGCCCTCCCCCAGGGACCCAAGCAGGACCCCCACTCTCTTTCACAAGCAGCAAATCTGCCCTCCCCTCCTTCAGGGAGGGGAGAGCTCCTCCGCACCGTCCCCCAGCAGCCTCTTGCTCCAGGTTTCATAGACTTGCTCGCCGCCCTGCAAACGCCGATGATACATTTAGAGAGCCACGTGAAAGCGTCAGGGATACGACTGCCCGCCTGGGGCACGGGCGTGCACTGGCGGCGGACCCTGCTTAGCAACAGAAACGTGGGAGCCGTGTTAATAAGATAAGAGGGGCCGAGAGACTCGGGCAGGACAGGGAGTGAAGCACGAGACCCAGCTGAATTTGGGTTTTTTGTTTTTGACACACTTTATTATCTCATAAATTCACTTTTTGCACCATAGTAACCATTACATGACAAATCAGAGCTGTTCTCTCCCATCATCCCTATTAAAAAAAAAATTTCAGACAGCTAGAAAGCACCCTTGATTGAAAAAAAATAAAAAAATAAAATTAAGGAACGACAGTGCCTAGTCCCCGGTGCCATCCAGGGAAAGGAAGCGAGGCTGCCTCCGGATTTCCGCTCCGGAACGTGAAACTCCCCTGCGCCGGCTTTCACAGGACTGAGTGCTTTTCCACCGGGCCCGTCAGCTCCCCGGCAGCCGCCTCGTCCAGGAACCACAGCAGCCTCCCGCTGTGCGGCTGAACGCGGGCCGCCGGCAGGGGGTCCTTCTCGTCTGTTTCCAGGATGCGCTGTTGAGAAACAAGAGGGGGGGAGGGGGGGGGGTCTGTGTGAGATTAAAAGGCCGGCGGGGGGCGAGGGGGGAGGCAGCGGCACGGGGAGAGCCGCGAGGTGCTAAAATCAGAGCGCAGGTGAGTCCGGCTGCGGTGGCACGATTTACAAAACTTCCAAACCACCACGGGCAGATAAAGAGGGTAAGTACTCATTTAACGCAGACGGGTAAACTCCTGCGACGGGAGCGCGAGTCCCAGGTGCACCGTGCGACCCGTCTACGAGCCGACAGAGGCCACGGCAGCGGAGAACGCAGGTGTTAAGGACACGGGACCCGCCTAGCATCCAGATTACAGGACACGTAGAATGGAGGGGCTCGGATACGGGCAGGACTGACTGTGGCCTTGTGGGATTTCCCCTTTGGACCACCACACGCCACTGGGGGCAGGGGGAGGCTGTGGTCATCCAGATGCGCAATGGCTGCTGGATTCCAACTCCCAAACCTAAATGGGAGAAGCCCACCGCGGTTTACCTTCAAGACGGCGGCTTTGCCGTCGCCCGTCGCCACGAACACCACGGTGCGCGCCGCGTTCAGCACGGGCAGCGTCAGGGTCACCCGCTCGGGCGGCGGCTTGGGGGAATCGCTGATGGCCGCTACGATCTTCTCCTCTTCCTGCGGGGGGAGGAAAAAAAGGGTCAGAGCGCTCCCCTTCCCATCTTCCAGCCCCCTCACGCGGGTTAATAAACCAAGGGCGGGGAGCAAGGTCAGAGTGAAACATTTCCCGCGAGCCGCGAAGGTCGGCGCATTCTCCGTAATGGCAGACGGCGAACTCGGTGGGAAGGTCTGGGAACGCGGAAAGAACCCGTGAGACCAAAGATGCAATGCACACAATAAGAAAGGAGGCAGGAAGGCCAAACGACTGCTGGCATGACAAAAACAGTGACACGAGATGCACGTCCGCCATCTGCTGGAGACGGAGAAATACCGAAGGGCTGAGGTCACTGCAGGGGCGCATGTACTGTGTCCTCAGCTTTACAGCCTTGCTCTGCCGCCCTCTGCTGGCAGGGGAGCACATAACCCATTGGTCCCGAGTCCATCTGGCTACACGCTAGGAAATGATCCCGTTACACACATTTACCCAAGAAACAAAACTTGAGAGAGGAAAAAAAAAATGAGGGTGCAGTGGGCAGGTTTATACTGGGGCTGCTGCTGCCGCCTTCATCGCATCCTCACAGGCCTGTGCAATGATTCCTCAGCGCCGATGCCAGGGACAGGGGATGCCTGCTCGGAAACAATTAAACTCTCAGATGCGGCGTCGTCATCGGAAGCTCTCAACCGCCAGTGACGCATGGACAGGGTCTCTGCCCGAAACGGAAGCCGGTGAGATTCGGGAGCCGGCCACAGCAGACCCAAAACAGAAGCTGCAGAGCGCGAGACATGGCAGATCCCCCTCCCCGCCTCCGGTAAAAGCCAGGGCATGACGACTGTTACCAAACGCGCTGGTAACCTATTTGCATGCATGCGGCTCCGAAAGCGAGCGTTTCCTCGGGAAGCCCCGTGCAAGCACCTTCTCCCTGCGGTACCTCTAACAGCGGGTGGTCCGGGAATAAGGAGGCGGTGTGTCCGTCCGGGCCCACGCCCAGGATCAGCACGTCAAAGATGGGGACGTCATCCTCCGGGAACTCCTGCAAGGACAGGGGAGCAGAAAACAAACCTGAGGCGCCGGGGACTGCAAAAGGGAATTCCCTTCCTCTCTTTCCAGGAGGTCTGGACTGATCCGGGGGGACGAACGGGGAAGGACGAGTTAGCCACGCTGGGAACCCCAACCTGATCTCTTCTGACTAACAGGGTACGTAGCTGGCATTAGACCTGGCACTTCAAGACCCTCGTGTGTGAATCCCAATCTCTCCCCCCCCCAAAGAGGGCGGAATGAGTCCCTCAGGCAGAGTCCCTCTGTGCCAGAGGTGGACGCGTCGGCCCCGTACCTCCTTCAGTTTCCTGGCATAGTCTTCCGCAG
The DNA here is from genome assembly GCF_901001135.1 of Rhinatrema bivittatum. Taxonomy (NCBI): domain Eukaryota; kingdom Metazoa; phylum Chordata; class Amphibia; order Gymnophiona; family Rhinatrematidae; genus Rhinatrema; species Rhinatrema bivittatum. The sequence goes on from NC_042633.1 coordinate 38,999,069, forward strand.
CCTGTTCCACGGGCAGCGAAGGGTTAATGGCAAGCACCTGCTTCTCAGGGATGGAGATCTTGGAGAGGAGGTTTGTCTGGGGGGGGGGGGGGGGGAAAGAGGAGAGAGAAAACACATTCTCAATTTGAATTCAAAGATTTACTACTTTTTCCCTGTGCCATCGTACGACAGATGGTTAAACTGCATGAAAGCTACCACTCCCCCCAGACGGCGTGGCAGATACAATCAGCAAATGAAAACTCATGCACTGAACTAATAAGGCACTAATGTGATTATATTTTTACATTGGTACATTTGTGGATGACACCGAGATCTGCAAGAGTGGACACGCCGGAAGGAGTGGAGAGAATGAGACGGGGATTTAAGGAAGCCTGAACGGTGGTCGAAGGTCTGGCAGCTGGGATTCAGTGCCAAGAAGTGCAGAGTCCTGCGTCTGGGGAGCGGCAATCCAGAAGAGCTGCGTGTGATGGGGGGTGAAGAGCTGCTGTGCATGAAGCGGGAGAGGGATTTTGGGGCGATAGTGGCTGGGGATCTGAAGACGTGGAAGCAATGTAACGAGGACATAAGATAGCGTAAATGACCATTGAAGAGTCACAAGAAAACTCTCCTCTTAACACAAAAGGCTGCTTGTGCTGAGATACTTGAAATGTACGTATTTCCAATATAAATATTGGGTGTTCAGTCTGCGAGAATGTATTGGAAATACGTACATTTCAAGTATCTCAGCACAAGCAGCCTTTTGTGTTAAGAGGAGAGTTTTCTTGTGACTCTTCAATGGTCATTTACGCTATCTTATGTCCTCGTTACATTGCTTCCACGTCTTCAGATCCCCAGCCACTATCGCCCCAAAATCCCTCTCCCGCTTCGTGCGCAGCAGCTCTTCACCCCCCATCACACGCAGCTCTTCTGGATTGCCGCTCCCCAGACGCAGGACTCTGCACTTCTTGGCACAGCTATCTTATGTCCTTGTGGGTTGGTATATATTGGATATACCACCCGTAAAATCAGATTGCGTATTATAGAACACAAGAGTAGACTGAGAACAGGTAAGGTAGGAGCTCCCCTAGTGTCACATTGGTCGGAGGCAGGACATGAGGTTGATCATTTAAAATTCTTTGTGATTCAACAATGTCAATTTAATCAACAGGGGGATGTAACTAATACATTGCGTAGGATTGAGCAAAAATATATTTATTTATGGAATACAGTGCAACCATGGGGTTTAAATGAGATGATAGAGTGGGAGGCATTCTATTAGTTAATGGTGACACGGTACAATAAATGTAGGAAGATTCGTTGTGGTATGGTTGTTATGAGGCATTGTGATATTTGCAGGAATATATTTGTTCACTATGGTGGGAATGATGTTGAAGATGTTGAATCGGTGTTTGTTATAGTGGTGGTAGCTCGGGGTGGGCATATACCGTGATTCAATATGTGTTTGTTCGGGATTTATGTGTGCTATAAAGTTTAGTGAGATGAGGATCCAAGTGATATTTGATACAGCTGATTGGCAGTGAATGGATGCAAAGGTAAGCCGCGCCAGAGTGTGGATAGTGTCTTAGTGAGGGGATGACGTAAGTGACATTGGATAAAGCTCATTGGTAGAATTTACAATTTAAAGGGACGCCGTGCTTGAGCGTGGTTAGTAATTGTTTATTGTTAGAGCGGTTTCCTTTCCCCCGGAGGCCGTTGAAAGGATTCAGAGGAGTGCAGGTGAAATATACCGTGAAGCGCTGCCTTTGTTTAAATTGGGTAAGTGTGGGTTTCTGGTATTTTTTGTAATACATTTTGTAGTTTATATGATGAGAATGTGGTAAATTGTGGAGCATTAGAGTATGAGTATAAGATGAGTCAAGTAGCAATGTATATCTGTCTACCGGATACAATGAGTGCAAGTAATGGATATTTTGTATACGTTTGTTTTAGATACATAAATGCAACAAGCTGCGAAACGTACAGGATATGGTGTTCGGTGAAGGAGTGCCACGCTGGGTATATTTATGGTGAATGGTTTTAAGATACCGGGTCAAGGCGATGCATGTTGGAATTATGGTATCAGTTGGAGGTTTTTGTGATATGGCCGACTATATATATTTCTAGTGATAATGAGTTAAAGGTTATGTCTAATATGAATGATATATATTTCATAGGATCCCTTCTATGTGCGGTGGTGTAAAATATCACAAGGAAGAAGCTGATGAATATAAAGTATCAGAAGTATAGCATATGTAACTCATTTGCATGAAGAAGGATTTTTGCTTGTGATTATAAAGAGTCCCTGAGGAAGCCCGTGATAACGGGCGAAACGAGATCTTCGTTGGATATTTACATTCGAACGATTAGGGTTATGAATAATATTGATACTCTTGTGAAATTATGAGGTAGTAGCACTACACGACATAAAGGCTATAATGTGGAGATGAAAGCAGGTGGAATTGATTGATATACGGTACTTAACATTAATTTGTGAAGTAGTTTTTCTACCCGATGTTCATGAGAATATATGCTAACCAAATTCAATTGATATTTGGAGGTGATGGGTGTTTTATGATGAGCGTATGATTGGGTGTGTATGTAGGGTAATGAATGTATGGGATTTTATGTGTTGACAGACCGTTTAGATAGGTGATCCTATGTATTAGGAGAGGTTTATTAAATTGTTTTTGTATCAACATATTTAATAAAAAAACCGTTTTTTGAATATAATTTCATAATACATGCCCTCTAGGTGTGTCATTTTCATGTATGCATATTACATCATATACATATGTACATACATACACATACAAGTACACACATCTACATATATGTACATATATATACGTACCTATATATATACACACACACAGTACAACACACTATATTCTGTACTTGGTGTTATACATTATATTTAGGACTTCTGATTTTAGGTTTTAACCATTAAACCCTGATGAGACACCTCTGATGCAAACAATAAAATGGGTTTAAAAATCCCGGAAGGACTCCACTTTCCCTCGGGGTCTCCCAGGCTTTGCTTTCTGCGCCTCTGCCACGCTGCACAGACCTTACGCTACATTGCCCTCACCCGGTAGGCCCCGTACGTGCTCTCGGGATCCCCGAAGTCCAGCAGCCTCTCGTCGCAGAAGGCGAGCAGCCATTGCTGGGCGCGCAGGGCCGGGGCTCGGGGCAGCTCCCGGGCCAGCAGGGACACCAGGCCGCCGCCGGAGAGCGCCAGGGCGAAGCGGCGGCGGGGCGAGGCCAGGGCGCGGGCCTCCTCCTGCAGCAGCAGCTGGCACAGCGAGGCGCCCAGCTCGGGGGGCGACGGGAAGACCGAGACCAGGCCCCGGGGGGCGCCGGCAGCCATGACTCCCCGCGCTCCCCCCCCTCACACAGAAAACCGTTACCCCGGAAGTGCCCCGTGCTCCCGAGCCTCGCTCCCACCCCGGAAACGCCGCGTGCGTTCTAAGCCCCCCCCCTCCCCCTTTCTTCACTCCCAGACCGGAAACTCCGCATGCGTTCCAAGCCTCGTTCCCCTCGAGGTCCATTTCCTCTTCCCAGACCTGACGTTGGGAGGCGAGGGAGAAAGACGATTGGTTGGCAAGCAGGAGGAGGCGTGGAAACGAGGGAGGCTTGGAAGGCGATTGCTCGTAGCCACGCCCGCCTGTGCCCCCGGAGTCCCAGACCCACGTCCCACCGCCGGCTCCATCTTTGGTGCGGCGGAAGACGCTTGTCCTTAGAGGGCCTGCACAATTTCATCACAGTTCCCACCACCCCTTTGCCTTCCTGGGAGATGGCGCTGCTCGCATTCTTTGCCATTTTGTTGCACGTGTTGTTTTGCAGCTCCTTTGCCTTCATCGCAATTGTTCATGGCAGCTTTAGCGCCCTTATTTAGTGGCAGACGTGCCCACTCCGAGTTTCCCCTCATTAATACTGAAAGCTGCAAAAGTGGCAAATATATGTCCATTGCTCTGGGTAAAATCTGAACCTGCAGGAAGTAGCAACCGACACCCCTGCAAGACTCCGCATGCCTATTGCTCTGCCCGGTCACAGCCTTAGAGAACAAATAAAACTATTAATAGAGGACAGGAACAAAGGGACCTCGGGAACCAGGAGCATTCACACGGCCAGTGGCCCCCGATCCCTAGCTCCGTCCGTATGAATGGCCTCAGGGTGAATCACAGCTCTAATCCCAGACTCCCTCTATATGACCTCGGGCAAGCCCCTGTGCCTCAGTTCTAATCCCCGGCTGTGTTACTGTGATGTGACCTCTTGGAGACAGTCATTTTATCTCTCTCTGCCTCATCCTTAACGGCCGTCTCTGGCACTTGCCTTCATGACCTTGGGAAAAGTCGCTTTATCTGCCCCTGCCTCAGTTCTAATTCCAGGATCTGTCACTGCCTGTGATCTCAGCCAGTCATTTTATCTCCCCCCCTGCCTCCATTCTAATCCCCCGGCACTGACACTAATGGCGAGTCACTTTATGCCCCTGTGCCTTAGTCTAATCCCTGGCTCTGTGTGTGCCGCTTCCTCAGTTCTAATCCCCGGCTCTGGATGTGGCCTCAGGGCCAGTCAGATAAGAACATAAAATGTGCCATACTGAGTGAGACCACGGTTCCATCCAGCCCAGTATCCTGTTTCCAATCCAAGTCACAAGTAGTCCGCAAGTACCCAAACTTTAAATAGATCCTGTACTAATGCCAGCCCAACAACTGTGGCTATTCCCTATTGGTTAATAGCAGCTCTAGGAACTTATCCAAGCATTTTTTAAATTCAGTTACACTCACTGCTGTAACCACATCCTCTTGTCAATGAATTCCAGAGCTTACCAATGAGCTGAATGAAACATAATGTTCTACAATTTGCCCCCTAGTTCTTGCATTAATCAAAACAGTAAATATCTGGTTCACATCTACTCATTCAAGACCTCTCATGGTTCTGTAGACCTCTATCATATCTCCCCCTCGGCCGTCTCTTCCCCAGGCTGAACACCATTGCCTTATGACACAGTCACAGTTGAAAAGAAAGCCACAATACATTAGAAACAAGAACTCCATTTTAAATAATAATCTTTTTCTACTAACAGTAAAAATATCCTTTATTAATTAAAAAAAAATGGTACACCTTTATTTGGCCTGCCTATAGCTGGAGGAAGGCCCTGTGATAACCCACTTTTCTTCTGTATTAGACCTAAGTTAATACAAAAAAAATAAAATACATTAAAATAAAATGTCAGCTACAGCCATCCCATTGATACACAGTCTAAGCAAAGAAAAGCCCCAGTCCTTTAGCTGGAAGAGTTATTTAAAAATACTGGAACTGCTCCATGGTGAATTATTTTTCACAGAAAAAAAACTCTGGCTACAGTCAGGAAAGCAGGCTTCCCTCACTCCTGTGCAGAAGGAAGATGAGCATTCGGATCCGCAGCGTGACAGGTTGGGGGAGATCTCGCCCAGCTTTAAGCTGTGATGTTCCTTTTACTGCTGGCGGACTGCAGCCACTAATTAGCGTAAGGTGCCCAGAAAAAAACAAATCGGACGACTCATACCAGTCGTGCACCAGCAACAACCAGCTGGTCTGAACTGGAACCCGGCTCTCATGAATCTGAGGGGCCATGAGCAGCAGGATAGCTCCCGTTGGAGGAGGGAGCGGACGCTTTCTCCCCGGAGCCAGAACGATATCCTCCAGTTGTTCGCATTAGACAACCGGCAGCTGGGATGTATCCTTAACAGGGTGGACGGGAATGGCTGAGCAGACTGGACAGGCCCTTTGGTGTTTTCCCGCCGGCAGCTACTGTGTTGTTATGCAGCTTCTCCAGGAAGTGGCACGTACCTTACGGAGGATCTAAGGAGACCCCTTTGCTTCACGCATTCAGGGTTTTCGGCAAAATCAGTCGTATTGCAGACCCTGTCGAGGTTTATTGACAGACTGCATGTGCTCAGTCCCTGACAGACAAAGAGTCAGTAAGCTGCCCTGGCCAGCAGTTCTTCCACAAGACTAGGAAGGGGGGCCTGGAAAACTTCACTCACGGGCAGACGGGCCAGCTTTGCATTGCCGCAGTGCCAGGGAAGGACTGATGGGCCCTTCCCTCCTGCCCCACCCCCCCTCAAGATGGGAGGGGGTGGGGTAGGGGGGAGTCTCCACTCCCAGCTGCTTACCTAAAGCAACTTAAAAAAAAATTATATATATATAGGTAAGTCGGCTGGGAGGCAGGCCCGGACAGAGGCACAGCAGCAGCGGCGGCGGCCACACGCGGACGTCTTATCAGAATCTGGCGCTGGAGGCAGCAGCCTATGCCTAAAACCGGGGCCTGCGGCCAGGACTTTGAGCAGGGGGGAAAAAGGAAAAATAAAAAGGTATAGGTGTTAGCCCTCCAAATACTGTTAATTAATTAAAAAGCTAACAAAGGCGATTGGGCTGACCCGATAGCTCCGTAACGGCCAGTTAAAGTTTGAAGGCGCGAGCTTCCGCCGTTCCCACGCGTCCTTGATCAGGCAACAGCCTGGCCGAGAGCAAGAGACGTGCACAGTGCTGGTTCAGACCGCTAGGCCCATCGAGCTCGGCTCCCCGTCTCCCGCCGTGGCTTAATCCGGATCATCGAGAGGTTACCTTCACAGACCCAAACCGGAGTGATCCCTTCCCCCTGCTCCCAGACTCAAGAGGAGGCAATCCCCATGTCCGCGGGCTAGCAATTGGGAACTGACCCTGTACACATTTTTCACCCTGACCACCAGCCCTAGCAGCAAGTTCCACCCTTTAACTGTGTGTTGATTTTAAGTCTGCTACCTGGAAAACACGAGCCGGGATATAGTAAGGCTTGACGAAGGGTCTAGACTAGAGACTGGCACCAAAGCTTTAAAAAAAAAAAAAAAAAAAACAACATAAGACCTGCTGTTCTGGGTCAGACCACGGGTCAATCAAGTCCAGTATCCTGTTTCCAAAAGTGGCCAATCCAGGTCACGAGTACCTGGCAGAATCCCAAATAGTAGTTTATGGGCTTCTCCTCCAGGAGCTTGTCCAAATCTTTTTTTTTTTTTTTTTTTTAAGCCAGCTACAGTAACATCTTTCACCACATCCTCCAGCAATGAATTCTAGGGCTTAACTGTGCTTGAAGTGAAAAATTATTTTCTCTCATTTGTTTTTAATGTGCTACTTAATAATTTCATGGAGTGTCCCATAAGTCATCATTTACCCATTCTATTCCACTCATGATTTTATAGACCTCTTATCATATCTCCCCCCTCAGCTGCTAAAAAATTCAGGGTCAGGCATTTGGATTGTAAAAACCTGAGGGAGCAGCACAGTATGGGGGTGGGGGGAGGGAGCCAGCCTAACATTCACAGCGTGGAGATCCCGAGAGCTCAGGTCAGTCTGCGGCCCTCAAGGGCCACGGCTGGCTCACAGAAGGCCAATTCCAATAAACAGAGGGCCTCTGCTTTCAGCCACACTAGACTCCCCACAGCCTGGAGCCGGCCAGAGGTCCTGCTACCATCCTGCATCCGTTAATGCTGGAGTGCGCGTAATACGTATATCAACCCTGTTAGGATCCGATAAACCCAGCGGTAACAAAAATCACTGCAGCTAAACAGGTTATAGAAAGTGTTATAAAACATTCACGTAAAAATTCCCTCGCCATCCCCCAAGTATTAACGTCAGGGGAGACGGGGGTATGGGCTGTCTGAGATGCTGGTGAAATGAGGGCAGAGTCACCCTGGGTCCCAGAGGACTGTCACAGCGTGTGTGAGTGTGGGGAGGGGGGGGGGGGGGAGAGAATGGACGGCTGTGCTAATGGGACAGACATCCGGAGGCTGACAGAGCACGCACTCGAGGAGGAGGGGGGGCTTTATGTTGGCTTTGACATCTCAGAGATGAGTGAGAGGCTCTGAAGTCCTGTAAAGCATCCCTATGTACACCTCGCGCATTCAGCCCGGAGAACAGTACAAAGCCCAGCCCAGAACAAAGGCATTAAAGAGAAAAGAGAAGGACCCAGCTGCAGCACTGACTCGCTGGCCACTCCCCTTCCTCGCGCCAAACTCCTGGAGCACTCCCCCTGCTAACTCCCTGACAAAGTCACAAAATGCTAATCGCCTCTTTCAAGTCGCTGACCTAGATTCCGAAGATCGTTCAAAACGAGGGAAAAAAGCCCTGTGTGTGTGTGTGTGTTAAAGGAGCCCTACTGGGATCCTCCCAAGTGCTGCGTCAAGACCTGCCTTCTGCTCGGGCCGGGATACTGGGAGATGGCATGAAAGGGCCCCCCGGCGCATTCCTCTGCTGCAGAAACCCGAGTTCCAGTCCGTCACCTCTGCTCTGCTGTGTGGGAGCAGTCACACCTCCATCTCTGCTCGGCAAAAGGCACAAAGCTCCCGTGGCTGCCGACTACGCCAAATCTGGAGTGGCCGCCGACCGCATGCAGTCAATGTATTCTCAACATAATTGCTGCCGCTTCTGGCCTTTCTTTTTCGGAAGCCCGCTGACATAGGCTCAGCAGAGTTAAAAAAAATTCACAATTTAAAAGAGGGAGGAGTGGAATACTGTTTCTCTTTCTGGATCCAGCAAAACCACATATGTTAGCCAATTTAAAAAAAAAAAATTTTTACTAGCATTTTGTAGCAGCCGACTCCCTGATCTCCCGAGGGACCAGCTGGGATCCTCTCTCAGTACCTGTAATTACTTTTAGAGGTTAGGGAAATTTAAGTAGCTTCAAAAGTTATCAAAGTCCAAGCAAACGGATATTGTTAAGAGCAGAACCACTGATAAAAGAGAAGGGCAAATCTTTCATCCATCCGTCTTTTTACAGCTGCGTCCTAGGGATGTCAGAGGAAATCAGGACCGGGTTCACCCTTCTCTTGCAGACCCACGCAGCATGCTGGCTCTCTCTCTCTCTGCCATTACTGTCACAAGGGAAAGATTACGGTGTTACCGAGCTGTCTCCTGCTCCAGGGCGGCGGGGCGTTAATGTGTAAGCGAGTTAAAACCTGGGGCTGGTGTGAGGAAGGCAGAGGGCGCTGGCTCCGCTTCGTGGGTGTAACCTGGAGGGCGTGCGGGCATCCCAGGTCATGCCCCCTGCGCGCCTCTTCCCGCTCCCGGTTGAGAGAGAGAGTTAGCAGAGGGCGCCGGTGCCGGTTCTGGCGAACGACACTGGGTTTTCTCCGCTGAAGGAGCCACGGGGCCGGCCCTCCCCCTCCGCTGCCAGATCACAGCGAGATCTTCCCCGTCTGGATGCTCCCGAAGAGCCTTTCGTCCAGAGGCACGTAGTGGCCTTGTTTGGCGTCCAGGAGATAGATGTGGTCGGATGTCTGGCGGGGGTCAAATCCTTCTCGCTGCAGGCGGGTCTTCTGGATTTTGAAGGTGCCTTGGAAAGACGAGGGGAGGGGGGGGGGGGGGAGAAAAGTGTTTTAAAAGGGGAAAGGTCAGCCTTTCTACAGAGTCCCTGCGGGTGCATTACGGGGGATGCTCGACAGAAGGCAACCAGCTGTGGACGCAGCCCCGGATCCACCCCCCCACCATCACCTGCTGTCTGACCTTCAGTGAAGTCCCTTAAATGGCCCCTCTCCCCCCCCATACTTGGGACTTTGGCCATAAGCTCTAAGGGGTAGGGACACCATAGCCCTGCAATCTTTACCCTGTGTGAGCCGCAGACGGCCTTCGATCTACGGCGATACCGTTCCTCCCATGGGGAACATAAGAACAGGCCATACCGGGTCAGACCCAGGGTCCATCAAGCCCAGCATCCTGTTTCCAACAGTGGCCAATCCAGGCCATGAGAACCTGGCAAGGACCCAAACACTAAGTCTATTCCATGTAACCATTGCTAATGGCAGGGGCTATTCCCTAAGTGAACTTAATAGCAGGTAATGGACTTCTCCTCCAAGAACTTATCCAATCCTTTTTTAAACCCAGCTACACTAACTGCACTAACCACATCCTCCGGCAACAAATTCCAGAGTTTAATTGTGCGTTGAGTGGAAAAAGAACTTAAATTCCAGGGAGCTTCTTCCGAGCCAGCCCTGCGGGGTCACCCAGAGCGGCACAGCCTCACCTAACTCGGCCCCTAGAATGCTTTATCTGTACGCACCCCACTCGCAGATTAACAAGAAAGAATTAAAAATCTGACCGAGAATCTGCCACAGAACTGAAAACCGAGGGGGGGGGGGGGGGGGTTGTTTCGGAGCGGCCTCACGGGTGACCCTGTTACCTGTTTTGTCGACCTGCGGCAGGAGACGGAGGAAGACGGGGCGGGCGTACGGGGGCAGCGCCTTCTGCAGCTCCTGGTACAGGACGCCGGGGCTCACCCTGCCCTCGGGGTCGGCGATGGCGGCCATCCCGGCCTTCCCTTCCACGCCTGGAAAGCAGAGAGACGGGAGTGGGAGCAGTTATCCGGGGGGGGGGGGGGGGGGGGGGGGGGGGGGGGGGTACCGCCACTGCCGAGGAGAGTTTCAGGAGGCGCGGGGATCTAATCCCGGCTCTGCCCCCCCCCCCGGCACCCTGCGCACAAATCCCCGGTCTCGTTCCCCTCCCCCGCCCCGCCGCTCCCCCCCCCCCCCCCCCGTGGTACCTGGCACCTACACGCCGTACACCGCCACGTCCGTCTGGCACAGGGACGCGGCTCAGGTATGCCCTCCACCTCCGTCGTGGACACGTTCTCTCCCCGCCAGCGGAACGTATCGCCGCTGCGGTCCTTGAAGTACATGTAGCCCAGCTCGTCCATCACCAGCACGTCCCCTGTCAAGGCAGGGAGGCAGAGCGTTTTCCAAAACACGACCGGGAAGTAGACGCGCTCTCAAACAGGTCGCCCGTTCTTCCTCCCCCCCCCCCAACCTCAGCGCTCCTTCTATCTTCCCTGCCCCCTCGCATCTCCGGTTAATGCCCTCCCCTCCCCGTGGTTCCTGTATCTCCCTACTCCTCCCCTCCCCCGTCCCCTCTCCACCCTCGCCCGGTGCCTCCCCCCCCGTTATTGTCCCCCTCAAACGGCGCAGGACGAGCTCCTGGGGGGGGGGGGGGGGGAAATTCGCGGGTTACCCGACAGGTAGACGCTGTCCCCTTTCTGGAACACGTTCAGCGCTATCTTCTTGCTGGTGGCCGTCTCGTTCACGTAGCCGTCGAATCGGCGCAGGGGATCCTGCTGGTTGATTCTGCCCACGAGCAGGCCCGGCTCCCCTGGAGAGAGAGGTCACCGGAAGGGCGTGAGAACCTGACCACAGTTACACGTGCATGGAGAGGGTTTCCACGGAAGAGCGAGCTCTAATCCTCGGCTCTGTCACTAACTGTGTGTGTGTGTGTGTGTGACTTCCGGGGGGGGTCACTATCCCTCTACACCTTAGGTCTAAAGAATACGCATTTATAAAGTGCATGTGAGCGCTATTTTAGCACAAATCTGTTTGTTTAATGCAATGAACAATCTATTAAAAGTAGCAGGCCCGTCGTGCTTCCGGTGGTCAACCCTCCAGTAAGAGTGGAAGCACAGGGGCCCTAAATTGGACTACAGGTCCCAGCATGCAGTGGCGGCAGGGGGAGGGGCGGAAGAACCAGGACTGAATCGAGCTGTCCTGGAAACTGGAGATGGGCTGGCGACTTTATTAAATGCGGCGCCGATTCCTTTCAGGTTCGGTTAACGCCTACCCACCAGGGGGAGGGTTTCGGTGCTCACCTGGCTGGCAGGTGATGCACAACCCCTGGCTGTCTCTGATCAGCTCCATGGTGTCCTCGTTCACCTTCACCAGGCGGATGGGATAGACGTTGGGCAGGATCCGGCTGTTGAAGCCGCAGGCGCCCACCTTCCAGGGCATGGGAGAGAGAAAAAGACGGTGCCATGAAATCTTTTGGGACATTGCGGGGGTGGGGGGAAGAGAAGCAGAGAACCTTCCAGAACTCAGGAGAGAGGGAGACAGAATGAGAGAACCGTCCAGAAGCTAGGAGAGAGAGAGAGAGCGCAGCGTGGAACACAGCAGAGACACAGACAGTTCAGGAGATCCCTACATATCTCTGGAGAGACACCTCATGGAATTTTCCAGAACACTGGGCAGACAGCTCAAGAGAACAATCAGGAACAAGAGAGAGAACTCATGGGGGCATTCCGGAACACCGGACAGACAACGCATGGAACCTTCCAGAACACGAGGCGGACAGCTCAAGAGAACAATCAGGAACAAGAGACAGAATTCATGGGGGCATTCCGGAACACCAGATAGACAACGCACGGAACCTTCCAGAACACGGGGCGGACAGTTCTAGATAAACTTTCTAGATCACAGACTCAGTAGCTCAGAAGAGCCCCCCCCTCACCTTCCCGTCCAGGTTGGCGATGCTGCAGTTGCACTCGGTGGCACCGTAAGAACTCCCGATCTGCTTGATGCGGAAACGCCGGGTGAACTCCTCCCAGATGATGGGCCTCAGCCCGTTGCCCACCGCCAGCCGCACCCGGTGCTGGGTCTCCGCCTCTCGCACCGGCTGATTCAGGAGGTACCTGCAGACCTCCCCAATGTACTGGATTACCTGCAAGGGGGTACAGTTTGTCAGCAGCGCACCCGGTTGGCTTTACGGCCCTCAGCGGTTTCAGAATCGGGAGGGCTGGTGGTTATCTGTGTAAGCACCTTAAAAGGGGGACTGGGAGCAGTTCTGCAGGGGCAGGGTGAGGCTCAGGAAGCACCCCGGGGAGACTATCGATAAGACGAGGGGGGGGCACACGTGGCTGGGCTGCCAGGGGAACCGTGGGGCCCCCACACGGATCCCCGTCACTACCAGCTGAGGGCCAGCATCGTGGTGGGCGGGCTACTCACTGCCCCCCCCCCCCCCGCTGGCGGGCAGGAGGGCGCGCGCAGGCCCTGCCGGGTTATCGGCAGGCCTTACCGTGCAGTTGTGCTTCACGCAGTCGTCCCAGAAGCGGCTGGCCGAGAACTTCTTCCGGATGACCACGGTGAGGCCGTAGAGGAGGCACTGCCCGACCCCCATGATGTTACCTGGAGATCCAAGTCGGGAAGGCAGAAACCATGATCGAGGGCTCAGTGGCTTCCTCCGAGACTGTAAACCCCCCCTACCACCACCACGGGCGTGCAACGTTCCGTCCTTCCTCCCCGCCCCGCCACGTGGCGGCATCTCCCCTTTCCCCCCCCTTGCTCGGGAGGGCATACCTGCGTGGTAGGGTAGAGCGGCAGACAGCTGTACAGGACATCATTCCCAAGCGCACTCCGGTAGGCGTAGAAACCGAAAGCCGCGATGCGGTAATACCTGCGGGAGGAGAGCGAGAGAAGCGTCATTTCCACAGCCGGGAGCATCCCAGGCCGTAAACGTTTCTGTGGTTTCCTCACTGCCCGCGACCCTGGAAACCCACTGGTCTGGAGGTGAGAAACACCCAACTTCTGGCAACCTGCAGGTTGAGATCCCACCGCTGACACCAGTAGCCACGAACGATCATTCAACCCTCCCTGAGCTCTGTCTTAGTGTTCAAGCTCTCTGGGGGAGGGGACCTCGTGCCCGTGTGGCGTCACCAGGTTACGAGACTCCGTCCGTGGCTTAAGCTCTTTCCCGTACTTGGACACGATGGTTGCATACCTGGGGCCTGTGCCGGGCCCGTGCTGTAACGGACCGTCAACCGCGCAGTCTGGCCTCGCGCTCGGGGCGGCCGTGAGACACCCGCGGGTTCCCGGGCTGGGGGTCCTAGGGACAAGGCCGCGGAGCCCCGCCACTTGCAAGCTTCTCCGCGATCCAAGGGAGGAGGAGGAGCTCTCCCCATATACATTAACCCACCTGCTGTGCACGACGATGGCAGCCTTGGGCATCCCTGTTGTCCCCGAGGTGTAGATGTAGAACAGGCGATCTGAAAAATTAAAAAAAAAAAAAACAAACAGGAGAGACAGCCCGTTACCCGGCCAGGGAAAGCCAGCATCGTGCTGCCTGTCCCCCAGTCCCCCCCTACAGCCACCTTAATGACCGCTGTAACTCCTGGGGACGCTGCCCGAGGGGGAGGGAGGGAACACAGGTAGAGGTAAAGGCCTACAAAGATACCTCTCCAGCCACCGGAGGGAACGGAGAACCGAGCCACGGCGTAAAGCACAGAACCAGGACCAAGTTACCGAGGCTGGGTGCCAGGAAATAAACTTCACAGGTGTGGTTAGAGGGGGGGGGGGGGTGTCACTTTTTCCCCCCTCACAGTGCTGTAAAACCGAGACTCTGACGGGGGGGGGGGGGGACTTCAGGGAGGCCTCGTCTCGTGGCTGCGCCTCGGGAGGAATCTTTCTTAACGCCAGGCGAGCTGAGGCAGGACGGCCTGCCCTGTTACTGTTTTTAGCTCCTGCCAAGCGCCCCCCCCCCCCCCCCCCGGCGGTTGCGAAAGACACGAAACTGCTGACTCCGAGTCCCAGCTGCTCGCACAGATCTCCCACAGCCAAGCTTCTCCCCTCCCCCCCACCCCAACCCAGAACCGCGGCGGCTGACCGGGGCACGCGCCGGCAAGGGGCCGACTCGGGCACCGTTAAGGGCAGAGACCACGCTAGCCTCAGGCAGAAAGGGCAGGGGCGGCTCTGAGAGATCTCCCCCGGGCCTCTTCTAGGCAGACAGGAGCGGCGGGAGGAGGTTCCCCTCTTATCCTGCTAAGAGACGTTCTCTCTCGTGCCGCCCTTTGCTAAAAAAAAAAGATAAAACCAGGCCCCTCTTGTGTCTGCAGGGTGGGTAGGCAGGGCCGCAATGTCCAGGTCGTGTTTCTGACCCCCCCCCCCCCCCCGCCGGCCACGCCCGACGCGGAACACATCCCGCGCTCCCTCCGTCAAGTTCCTCTCTGCAGCGACAGGGAAATGTTATGACAGGAAATGCCCCTTCATCGGACAGGGGGGGGGGGCGAGGCCAGGTGAGAACCCCCCCCCCCCCACACACACACACACAGAGCTGGCAGGGGGGGGGGGCGATGGCAAAAATTACCGCTGAATCCTTGGGCGGGACACTGAACCGGAGCCTTCGAGGCGGCGGCCAGGAGCGGGTCCAGGTGCTCCGAGCCGGCGGGGGCCGCCCGGGGGTCGAAGTCCCCGCTGCAGAACCTGATCATGGTCTTCCCAGCAGCCCGTTCACCTCCGCCAGGGCTGCGGGAGAGAGAGAGAGAGAGAGAGGGAAGGCGATGACCTGCAGTCACCTGGGAGAGCCCGGGTCCCGCTCCCCCCCCCCCCGCCCGTCCCCGCTCCCCCCCGCCTCTTACCCGCGCTCAGCTCCCCTCCGAAGATGACCGCCTTGGCTTCCGAGCTGGCCATGCAGTGGGCCAGGGAGTCCAGCCGCAGGTTGAAGTTGATGAGGGCCGCCCGCAGGCCAGCCTTGGCATGCCCAGCCAGAGGCCCACGTACTGCGGCCGGCTCTCTCCATGAAGAGGGCCACCACGTCCCCCGGGCGGAAGCCCCGGCCGGTCAGCAGGTTGGCCACCCGGCTGGCGTACTCGTCCAGCTGCCGGAAGGACCAGCTCTCGCCCGTGCCCTCATAGACCAGGGCCGCCTTGTCCGGGTGCCTGCGAGCCGTCTCCTGGAAGATGCCCGGGATGGAGGCCCTGGACCTCTGGTGCCTCCTCAGCTCCCACTTGACGCGGAGCAGCACGGACAGGCCGCTGGGGGGGGGGGGGGGGGAGGGGGGGAGGAAATAAGGCAAGTTAGCACCCCAGGCCCGGCCCAGCCCGGAGAGGAGAGAGAGACCGGGAGGGTGCAGCACGCAGAGCGGAGGCCACACAAGCCAGGCCTGGAGGCGATGCCTGCCCCTCTCTCTCTCTGTCTCTCTCTCCTGGCTCCCCTCCAGGCCTGTTCACAATCATCCCCCGCCCTCCCCGTACTCCCCCGCAGGACACAGAGAACGTCCTTAATCTCAGCTCGCACAGAGACTCCCATTCACCGCTTCTGCGGCCTCCGCACTCCCCACCCCCTCCCCGCGGCTTCCCCTCCTCCCTCCAAGGGGGGCCACGCAGGCCTCTTCCTCAGCCTTAACTCCCACCCCCCCCCCCCACTCCCCGCTACCTCTGCTCTCCAGATCATGGGGGGGGGGGGGGGGGGGGGGGGCGGACAGACCAGCTCCGTCCTGGCTCATGCGAGATAGACGGAGTGGAGAGCTGGCAGATGCTGCACCGTGCACCCTGGGGTGCCAGCCGGTGAGCGTGCGGCGGTGGCTGCCAGGCGAGGGCAGAACGCGGCACACGGGGGGGGGGGGGGGGGGGGGAAGAGCCCGGTTTGCCTGGAGAAAGAACACAGCCCGAGCTTCCTCCGCCGCTTCCCCTCCCCCTGCAGAAACCGAGCTTGTAAAAAAAATAAAAAAATAATTAAAAGTAGGGAAAGCCGCTGATAAATTTATTTTTAACCGGTAAGCGGGGCAGGTCAGAGCTGGAAGTCACACGGGGGCGCATCACCAGCTCCCACCAGGACATTATTATTATTATTATTATTATTTTAACACTCTCCTCCGGGAGACGCAAACTCACCCCCTCCGGCGCCCTTAGGACAGGAAGGATACTCACAAGATGTCCCTGCCGGCCGTCTTGAAGAGGATGCGCAGGTACCTCCAGCCCCCGCTGCCGACGTAGACCCCCAGGCTGGCGGCCAGGCTCCAGGACCAGGGGACGCCCAGGAAGCGCATGAGAGCCAGAGAGCCCAGGCAGAAGGTGCAGCTCCCGATCAGACGCATCCTGAAGGGGGGGGGGGGGGGGGAGGGAGAGAGAGAGAGAGAGAGGGCCTGAGCGGAGGGGGAGCGCAGCCGTCTGCGGAGGCGGGGTCCGAGTCCCCCCTCCCTCCCACGGGATCCCGAGCGGCCAGACAGGAAGAGCACTTAACCCCTTGCAAGAGCAGAGTGGCACTTCCTCTCCTGGGGGGGGGGGGGTGGGGGGGCACAGGAAGCAGGGTGCGGGGCCAGGATGCTGGAGGGGCGCCAGCTACCCGCAGGGGCTGTTACCACAAAAAGAGAAAAGCTGTCCTCGCTCATTACCAGACACAGTCCCCTCCTGGGGCTCTAACCCCGTACCTCCCCCCCCCCCCCCCTGCAGGGCAAACTGCGATCACCCCTGCACGGGGGGGGGGGGGGGGAGGCAGCCTCATCCCCGGCACATTCTGCACCGACCTGGAGAAGGGGGCAGAGAGGCAGTGAGGGGGGGGGGGGTCCCATCCAGCGGGCCCCCCCCCCACTATTAATCCACACAACTCACCCCCTTACTCACCCCCTCTGAAGGGGACCCCCACCAACCTCCTCTGCTCCCCCCCCCCAGGGGAGACTCCACCCATACCCCCCCCTCATCACTCTCTGCTCCCCCCTTCCCTCAGGGGACTCCACCCATACCCCCCTCCTCACTCTCTGCTCCCCCCTCCCCTCAGGGAATTCCACCCATACCCCCCCCTCCTCACTCTCTGCTCCCCCCTCCCCTCAGGGGATTCCACCCACACCCCCCCTCCTCACTCTCTGCTCCCCCCTCTTCTCAGGAGACTCCACCCATACCCCCCTCCTCAATCTCTGTTCCCCCCTCCCCTCAGGGGACTCCCACCCATACCCCCCCTCCTCATTCTCTGCTCCCCCCCTCCTCATTCTCTGCTCCCCCCTTCTCTCAGAAGACTCCACCCATACCCCCCCTCCTCACTCTCTGTTCCCCCCTCCCCCTCAGGGGACTCCACCCATACCCCCCTCCTCACTCTCTGCTCCCCCTTTCCCCCAGGTGATTCCACCCATTACCCCCCCTCCTCACTCTCTGCTCCCCCCTTCCCCTCAGGGGATTCCACCCATACCCCCCCTCCCCCAGGGGTCTCCACCCATACCCCCCTCCTCACTCTCTGCTCCCCCTTCCCCCAGGGGATTCCACCCATACCCCCCCCTCCTCACTCTCTGCTCCCCCTTTCCCCCAGGGATTCCACCCATTACCCCCCCTCCTCACTCTCTGCTCCCCCTTCCCCCAGGGGATTCCACCCCATACCCCCCCTCCCCCAGGGGTCTCCACCCATACCCCCCTCCTCACTCTCTGCTCCCCCTTCCCCCAGGGGATTCCACCCATACCCCCCTCCTCACTCTCTGCTCCCCCTTCCCCCAGGGGATTCCACCCATACCCCCCCTCCTCACTCTCTGCTCCCCCTTCCCCCAGGGGATTCCACCCATACCCCCCCTCCTCACTCTCTGCTCCCCCTTCCCCCAGGGGATTCCACCCATTACCCCCCCTCCTCACTCTCTGCTCCCCCTTCCCCCAGGTGACTCCACCCATACCCCCTCCTCACTCTCTGCTCCCCCTCCCCCAAGTCTCTGGGACTCCACCGTTACCCCTCCCCCAGGAGAATCCACTGTTACCCCCTCCTCACTCTCTGCTCCCCCTCCCCCAGGGGATTCCACCAATACCCCCTCCTCACTCTCTGCTCCCCCTTCCCCACGGGACTCCACCGATGCCCCCCCTCCTCATATTTTGCTCCCTGGATCTCAGGGCTTAGGGGACTGCGCTAAAGCCCTCCGAGGCTCGCATTTCTTAGGATTTGGATTAACTTGCAGAAAGACACTCAATAACCACCCCCTCCTGCCCCGGGGATCGAGGGATGGCAATTACCTTCCAGGCGGACCGCGGAGCCCTCAGCCACGAACTTTATTTACTAACAATACCGGAGCCAGGGCGAGAGTCCTCCAGTCCGCTCCTCCCCCAGACCATAGAGAGGAGCCGTCCCTGCCTTCTAAACCATAGAGAGGAGCCGTCCCTGCCCCCTTTAACCATAGAGAGGAGCCTGCCATGTCCCTAAACCATAGAGAGGAACCTATCCCTTCCCAGACCATAGAGAGGTACCTGTCCCGGTCTCCCCTAAACTATAGAGAGCAGCCTGTCCTTGCCCCCGAAACCATAAAGTCTATTCCCTGTACGTGCCCGGATCAGTCCAGACTGTGGGTTATGCCTCCCTTCCAGCAAATGCAGACAGAGAGAAACTCAAAGGACGCCCTCTCTTAACCCGGCGTGCCTTCTGCATCCCTGCAGTCTGTCTCCAGCAGATGGAGGTGGTGCAAATCCTGCAGTCTTGCCCTCATTTGAGGGTGGACATGCGGTCTATTTAAAAAAAAAAAAAAAAATCTAATAAGTAACACCCCTATTCCATGTTTTTCCTTGGATACTTATTATTGTTTTAGAACAATTGGTTATTGTTTTATATAGGTCTACTTTCAATCTATTTTGTTTTTTTAATTTGATGTTATAATTTCATACTTAATGTTTTGAACTGTTTCACTGTTACCTATTTGATGACAATTCTGTTTTCTGTAAACCAATGTGATATTCTGAATTGAATGTCGGCATAAAAAAATAAATACTCGCCCTGGTGTCCGAGAACGCAGCCTGGGCTTTGCCTGCTGTGTTCCACCTAGCAGTGTCCAAATAAATAAAGAAACGATTTGCAAACCGTAATCTGTGCTGGGAGTCATAGAGCACATGCACGCATATCCCCTCCTCCCCTTTATCTCCAGTATGGGGGTGTCACAGAGCAGATAGACTTTATACTCCAGCACGAACACTTTTTATTTTAAATATTTCCTCCCTTCTTATCCCCCCCCCCCCCCACACGGAACGGCAGGCCCAGGTGGCTGTGGGATCGTTCGCCGGCCCCTCTTCCGTGGCCTCCCCTGGCTGCTGGGGTTGGTGGTGGTGGTGGTGGTAATCGGGTGGATAAGGGACCCAGATCCACGACTGCAGAGCACCGCAGCCTGAGCCCACAGGAACCTGGCCCCAGATCATTTGTTTTTGACATCTCACTAAAGTGTTTGCTAAACAATTTGCAGTTTTCCGTCTGTCTCCGTTCCTCTCCCTCTCCCCTGTGCCATGGAGTTCTCCGAGTTACAGTAAGCCCAGCTATTTATAGGGCTGCTGACTTCTATTCATAGGGCAAGAAGATTCAGCTCCGACCCGAGAAAGCCCCGACGGGTCGTTAATATCCATTACGCTGCGCGATTCTGTAACACCCAGCATCCACGTGGGGGCGCACAGCCACCTCCCGGGTTTGAACCCCTGGGCCATATGGGATTTATTTTATTTATTTATTTTTAATTTTTATATACCAGAATTCCTGTATGCAATACAAATCAATCCGGTTTACAAGTAACGAAAAGGTTGCCCTGGTCTTGGGGTTAGACCGGGGTTTTTTTACATGGAACACAGAACAATAACAAATCAACCATTGAACATTATTTCAGGGAATATTGAAAGTAACAATAAAATAAAATAAAATCCCTTCGCCGTGGAGGATTGTAGTGTGGGGCTGGATAGTCACAGCAGGGGGGGTGCAGGGAGCCAGGGACATGAATGGGGATGGGGTGAGGTTCCGGCTCGGTGACTTGACTGCCACCCGAACCTGGCCCGATCCACCACAGCTCCATAACCCGAAAGGCAGGCTGACCCGCACCTGGTTCTGTTCCGGTCGCAGGGCCCGACTTGTAGCTGCCGCTTTTCCTCGGGCATATTTCAGTCCATCGCTATGACACTTCGGGAGGGAGGCTAACAGCCCCCCCCCCTCGATAAAAAAAACCATGAAAATTCCCATGTGGACTCCTGCTTCCCGCAGGAGACGCAAAAAAAGACCAAAACTAAAGTCACGGATGGTGCTATGAACTGGTTGTCGAAAGGTGTCTTAGCTCTCGAGCTCTGAACCTATTTCAGACCGTACAAAACAAACGCCCGGGAGAGGGGCACCAGCCCACTCTCCCACCGAAACAATAGTCAAATAACTGTGCCCTGCATCCCGCAGGGGACATAGAAGAAAAGGTCTCGAGCTCTGAGCCTATTTCAGACCGTACAAAAATGCCCGGGAGAGGGGCACCAGCCCACTCTCCCACCGAAACAATAGTCAAATAACTGTGCCCTGCATCCCGCAGGGGACATAGAAGAAAAGGTCTCGAGCTCTGAGCCTATTTCAGACCGTACAAAAATGCCCGGGAGAGGGGCACCAGCCCACTCTCCCACCGAAACAATAGTCAAATAACTGTGCCCTGCATCCCGCAGGGGACATAGAAGAAAAGGTCTCGAGCTCTGAGCCTATTTCAGACCGTACAAAAATGCCCGGGAGAGGGGCACCAGCCCACTCTCCCACCGAAACAATAGTCAAATAACTGTGCCCTGCATCCCGCAGGGGACATAGAAGAAAAGGTCTCGAGCTCTGAGCCTATTTCAGACCGTACAAAAATGCCCGGGAGAGGGGCACCAGCCCACTCTCCCACCGAAACAATAATCAAATAACTGTGCCCTGCATCCCGCAGGGGACATAGAAGAAAAGGTCTAGAGCTCTGAGCATGGGGAGCGGGAATCGGAACTACATTTCCCTGCATGCACCTGGGGCGGGGAGGGGGGAGGTAAAACCAGAACCAGGTCGACCTGCCCTTGGCTGAGCCGGATGGAGCTTGCTTTCAGCCTCTACCTGCAGGGCTGTAATCCCTGCTCAGATCTGCTGGGATTACCCTGGGGAGTCGGGGTCTTGCTTGTCGGACTTCTCCCGGTGGTCCGTCCAGGGGGATGGCCGACCTCTTTGCGGGAAAGGTGCTGGTGAGCAACGGCCGCGAGCGGCACGAGCTGGACACGGAGCGGGAGCTGAGCCGGCGGCTGGAGAACCGGCTGCTGCTGCTCTACTTCGGGGCGGCGGGCTGCCCGCGCTGCCGGGATTTCTCCCCCGTGCTAAGGGACTTCTTCGTCCGGCTGACGGACGAGTTCTACGTGGCCCGGGCGTGCCAGCTGGCCCTGGTGTACGTGCCGGGCAGCGGGAGCGAGGAGCAGGAGGACGGGTTCCTGCTCGACATGCCCAGAAAGTGGCTGACATTGCCCTTCGGGGAGCGGGGCTTTAAACGGTAAGAGCGCGGGGCAGGCGCGGCGCATCCCTGCTGACGGTCCGTGCCTCTGTGTAAGGCTCGGTAACCTCCCCCCCTCACCCCCCACTGCCCAGCCCGCTCTGCATTCTGCTGCTTCCCTGCAAGGCTCTGTCATCCCAGTACCCCCCCCCCCCCCGGGCCAGAGCCCCTCTGTATACGGCTCCAAGGCCTGCCTCTCTGTACAGCTCTCTCCCCAGATCGAGAGTACCCTATGCACGGGGGGGGGGGGCAGGGAGGCGGGAGCAACCCCTAGGAGAGGCGAAATGGGCCCGCGCTCCCTTGCCATAGGATGCCGCCGCGCGACATCAGCGAAAGTCCAGGGCGCATCGCCCCCTTTCCCGTCCTCCGCTACTGGAGCAAGGCGCGGTAGAGGTTAAGTAGAGGTTAGGTAGTGGTTAAGCGCAGCCCGTGTAGAGCGGAGGAGCAGCCTGGTGTTTAGAGCAGCAGGGCTATGAACCAGGAGACCAGGGTTCGAGTCCCCGCTGTCGCTCCTTGTGACCTTGGGCAAATCGCTTTACCCCTCCGTTGCCTCAGGTACAAAATTAAGATTGTAAGCCCTCTGGGGAATAGGGAAGTACCTGAATGTAATCCACTTTGACAGGGCTGAAAAAAAGTGCAGAATATAAACAGACACGGAGGTCGAGGCCGCACCTGCGTTGTCCCCTCCGCTTGCACCCCCCCACGCTGCATCGTCCGGGCGTTTCCCCGTCGGTAGCTGTTTTGCCCCCCCCGGGGTTGCGACCTCAGGACAGGTCTCTGTAGGGAAAAGGCTGTAAGAAGCCGCAGTGCCAGGCGAATTGCAATCTTCCCAGCCGAGCCTAATCCCGCCAGGGACAGAGGGCGCCGCCTTTGCCCAAGCTCGCGTGGGGGAGGCCACGCGCTTGCCCCGGATCGGTCGCCCGGGGATGGGGGGTGATGGTTTAATGCTCTTATGTTTTTACCCGTTTACCCCCGCATCCCTCTCCCTCCCCCCCCCCCCCCCCCCCACACACAGGGAGCTGGCGTGGAAGTTCGGGGTGGAGGAGATCCCCGCCGTGGTGGTGCTGAAGCCGAGCGGGGCGGTCATCTCGCGCAATGCCGTGGAGGAGATCCGCCGGCTGGGGCCGCCCTGCTTCCAGAACTGGCAGGAGTCCGGGGACCTCCTGGACCGCAGCTTCCTGCCGGCGGAATTCTTCGACGACCCGGCCGGCCGGAGCGTCACCGACCCCCTCCGCCGGCCGAAGTACAAGCTGAAGGCGGAGAGGCAGGGGGGGGAGGGCGGGGAGACGAAGGGGCTCTTTTGACACCCCCCCCCCCCGGGTCCGCTCCGGGACCCTTGGGTTTCCTTAAAAGAAGGATCAGAATTCCAAGTCCGTGCGACAGGGCAGAGCCCCGGGGGCCGGATCGGCCAGTCCGGTTGACCTGGGACGACCCTAACGAAGACCCTCTCCACCGTCCCGTCCCGCTTTCAGCTGGCTCCAGGCCATGCAGGACTACCCCCCAGGTTCTTAGGGAGACACCAGAACTACATGACCTAACATGCAATGGGGGGGGGGGGAGTGAAAACAGGACTGGGTCAGCCCCCCCCCCCCCAGCCGGAAAAAGCTTAGAAAGGCAGCACTCTAAGTCTGCCGATATTATGGTCAAGTGATGAGGTCATGCGCACCCCAGCAATGATGTCATTTTATTTATTTTTTTATTTTATTTAAATAAATAAATATTTTATTTTATTTTATTTTATTTATTTTATTTTATTTTTTTATTTTATTTAAATAAATAAATAAACAAACAAACAAACAAACAAAGACAGGAACCATGTCTTCAAACCTTCAGGAAAAGACTGAAAACATGGATGTTCATGAAAGCATTTCCGGACCCTTAAAGATTCTCTACCATCAAATGCAGCATTACTGATCATTTCCTATTAAACTGAAACAGTCTCTATCTACCAATCATTACAATGTTTTACTTCTCGTTAAACTGTTTATCTTTCCTCTAACTCTAATCCCAGTTAGAATGACCCCGTTTTATTGTAACTTTTTTCTTCCATGCACTTGTTTTACCTTTTAATGTATACTCTTATGTTATTAGTTATTTACGTTATAATGTATTTCTCACCCCTTGTTTTATGTAAACCGACATGATACGAACTCCGTGAATGCCGGTATAGAAAAATACAAATAAATAAAAATAAAAATAAATGATGTCATCAACACGCCACGTCTTTTGAAGGGGAAGAAAGGAAAGGGGCATTTTTGGATTGGGGGGGGCGGGAGAAGGGGTGGAAACTGCGTCTCAAACAGAAGAATGGCCGGTGAATCGGCCGTTTTAAAATATCTTTCTGTCTGAATAAATTTTATTTTAATGCAGTAAAAGGAACACGTGGTGTCGTTCTGGTGTGGTCCAGGGGTCCCTGCGGCTTCCCTGTTATTCAGATGCCGAATGCAGGGAATGAGGGCCTGTGAATTCGTTTCAAACCGGTCCTTCGTTTTGGGTATCCGAGAAGAGAGGAGACACCCCCCCCCCCCCCTGCATCTTCTGACCTCTAACACCGCCCTGAACACTTTGCAATGTGCGAGGATTCCTAACATCCCAACGCACCCCCTTGGAACCCCTTCCAAAAAATCAGAGCTACAGTTCCCTGTGAGCCATGGGGTAAAGCCAGGCCTGGATTATCCCAGCCCTCATGACACAGAACCACCTGGCGACCCTCACGAGCTGCCGCCCCAGGTCTGCAGAAACTGATTTCCCCAAGCTTCACGCACACAAAGAGCCACTGGATAACCCCCCAGGGCATGCGTTCTCCTAAAAAAAAAAAAAAGTGCCAGCTTCTCAGGGAATTATTCTTGAACGAGTAGATGTGAATCGGTTATTTACTCTTTCAGATAATAGAAGGACTAGGGGGCACTCCATGAAGTTAGCATGGGGCACATTTAAGACTAATCGGAGAAAGTTCTTTTTCACTCAACGCACAATAAAGCTCTGGAATTTGTTGCCAGAGGATGTGGTTAGTGCAGTTAGTGTAGCTGTGTTTAAAAAAGGATTGGATAAGTTCTTGGAGGAGAAGTCCATTACCTGCTATTAAGTTCACTTAGGGAATAGCCACTGCTATTAATTGCATCAGTAGCAGGGGATCTTCTTAGTGTTTGGGTAATTGCCAGGTTCTTGTGGCCTGGATTGGCCACTGTTGGAAACAGGATGCTGGGCTTGATGGACCCTTGGTCTGACCCAGCATGGCAGTTTCTTATGTTCCTGTCCCGTGCAGGCGGAGGGCTGGGACCCAGTGGTCCCCTCCTCACCCAGGCCTCCTTCTTCTCACCATCTAAGATGGTGTGTTTCCTGTCGAAAACCAGACGAGCTGGTGCCTCAGTAAACTGGTTAAGTCTATAAGGTGCCACCCGCCTCTGGTCATGTTTTAGCTGCATCAGACTAACAGGGCTGCCCCTCTGAAGCTTTTGCTGCCTGCTGAGTGTGCGCACACGTGTTTGCACCAAGTCATCTTCGTACGTGTGCACTGGGGTGTGTTCGTGTTGATCTGTAGTTATGGCGAGTTGTGTGCCAGTGTCCCTGTACTGAGTTCTGCGTTGGTGTCCCTTGTGTGCTGCGGACACTGAGCTGTGTTTATTGCCTGTGAGCGTTTCTGCTGAGTTTAGCTCGAGTTGTGTGTCAGCGTCTCCGCTGAGCTGTGTGTGCGTGTTGAGTTGTGAGTCTGCCTCTCCGTGCTGAGTGGTGTTTGTACTGAGTTGTGTGTCAGCGTCTCCGCTGAGCTGTGTGTGTGTTGAGTTGTGAGTCTGCCTCTCCCTGCTGAGTGGTGTTTGTACTGAGTTGTGTGTCAGCGTCTCCGCTGAGCTGTGTGTGCGTGTTGAGTTGTGAGTCTGCCTCTCCGTGCTGAGTGGTGTTTGTATTGAGTTGTGTGTCAGCATCTCCGCTGAGCTGTGTGTGTGCGTGTTGAGTTGTGAGTCTGCCTCTCCGTGCTGAGTGGTGTTTGTACTGAGTTGTGTGTCAGCGTCTCCGCTGAGCTGTGTGTGCGTGTTGAGTTGTGAGTCTGCCTCTCCGTGCTGAGTGGTGTTTGTACTGAGTTGTGTGTCAGCGTCTCCGCTGAGCTGTGTGTGTGTTGAGTTGTGAGTCTGCCTCTCCGTGCTGAGTGGTGTTTGTACTGAGTTGTGTGTCAGCGTCTCCGCTGAGCTGTGTGTGCGTGTTGAGTTGTGAGTCTGCCTCTCCGTGCTGAGTGGTGTTTGTACTGAGTTGTGTGTCAGCGTCTCCGCTGAGCTGTGTGTGCGTGTTGAGTTGTGAGTCTGCCTCTCCGTGCTGAGTTGCCTGTCAGAGTCTGCCTGCACCCTGGTTTTTTTTTTGTTGAGTCGGGTGCCAGCTCTTATGCGTCTGCTGCTGGATCATCCTGTCTGGCCAGTCTGATCCTCTTAACCCAGACTTAGCAGGAGGGGAAGGGAGAGCCAGCAATCCAGGGAGGGTCCTCACCTCCTTGACCGTCTTACCTTTAACAAGAGAGGCGGGAGGGGGGAGTGCGAGGAGCTACTGCTGGCTGGGATCAGGGAGGGGCACGAAACCGCACACATCCACCCCTTCCTGGCTCCTGGCAGAGGAGCGGGTAAAACGGGCAAAGCCACAAGCAACAAATCATTACTGATTGTATGTTTCCCTGTAGCAGACTCGTGAGGGCAGGGGCACGGTGCATGCTCCCTGCACAGGCTGCACGGCTGCAGGAGCTTAAGGAGGCTTCCCTGCGAGCAGAACTGCTTCAGAGGAATAAGTCCTTAATCTGCAGGGCGTGCGGCGGGGCGCAGGGGACATTAGGTGGGTTTGTTGCGCCAGGTCCCTCCCCTGAAGAGCTTACGCTCTCAATCTGAGCGCAGGGCGTCAGGTTCACTGGCGGTGGGGGTCAGAGGAATAAGTCCTTAATCTGCAGGGTGTGCGGCGGGGCGCGGGGGACATTAGGTGGGTTTGTTGCGCCAGGTCCCTTCCCTGAAGAGCTTACGCTCTCAATCTGAGCGCAGGGCGTCAGGTTGACTGGCGGTGGGGGTCAGAGGAATAAGTCCTTAATCTGCAGGGTGTGCGGCGGGGCGCGGGGGACATTAGGTGGGTTTGTTGCGCCAGGTCCCTCCCCCAAAGAGCTTACGCTCTCAATCTGAGCACAGTCTGAAATGTTTTAAAAGGATACGAGGCCTTTACAGGAAATGTGGACCTGGGACAGATTTTTTGGTTATTGGGTAGGGCTCACCTTACTCCTGTTAGGGGCTT
The DNA here is from genome assembly GCF_901001135.1 of Rhinatrema bivittatum. Lineage (NCBI taxonomy): Eukaryota > Metazoa > Chordata > Amphibia > Gymnophiona > Rhinatrematidae > Rhinatrema > Rhinatrema bivittatum. The sequence continues at coordinate 39,026,090 of NC_042633.1, forward strand.
ACAAAGGCCCCCCACCCCCCCTAACATTAGCAGACACCTGGGCGGCTGCGGGATCTTTCTCCCGCCTATTTCGGGATGGTCCCGTGGTAAAGCTTCACCTCCCGCTGCAGGTGGAAGACCCCCGGCTAAGGTCCGTGGGAGGGAGAAGCATTTCTGGCCGTATTCGGGACCCGGGAGCCGCCCGATGAATATCCCAGCTCCTCAGCCTGCTAAAGTGGTGGTGGTGGGGGGGGGGGGGGGGTGTGCAAGGCCATTCCTGGGGAGGGAGGGAGGGAGTGGGGGGTGATAAGAGTGCAACATCTGGGTGGGGGTGGTTCAGACAGGGGGGATTGCATTGCCCTCTATTTGAATTTGTTTTATAAATCTCTTAGTGTCTGCTAAGGTTGAAAGGTCACCCCCCGACCCCCCCCCCCCCGTCCCCCAGGACGGGGCCGGGCTGGAGGAGGCTCACCTTGAAGAGTTAACCCTGGCCCAGGCAGAAGTAGCAGCAGCAGTAGGTTAAGAGGAGGAGGAGGAGGCTCCGATTCACAGTCTCAGGTAACAGCCGGGTTTCAGCAATTTGGTTTCATCATCACCTCTGGCTCAGGGGAATGTGGAAAATCCGCATCGCCCGGGCCTGCTGACGATCCCCAGAGAGAGTCTCGGGTTTCGCCCAGGAGGGACGAGGTCGGCAACCAGGAAGGCAGCAAAAAGGGGGAAGGAAAAGGGGCCACCCAGCATGGGGGAGGCGAGGGCAGACGGTGCCGGCCTGTAAAGGGGGGGGGGGGAAGGGAGACCCCCAAGATTGGGTGGGAGAAAGGGGGCAGAGGTTCGGCTCGCGGGGAGTCTCGTCCACCCACCCCACCGCCGGCGTGGCCAGACCGGTGGGGGGTGGGAGGGAGGGGGAGACCACTTCTGACCGCTGCCGCCCCGGGGAAGGATGAGGGCGACGTGAGGCCTTCGGGGGGGACTCGGCCGAAGGATGGGGGCGTTTGTTGGGTCGCCTCGTTGACCTCTGACATCTTCTCTCCCTGCTTCTCCCCCCCCCCCCCCCCGGGGGGACGGTAGAGCTCCCTTCCTGCTCGGACAACTTGCCGAATCTCGCCTCGGTCCTTGAGGGATGAGCTTGGATGCGGCCCTGCCATGAGTTCCTGAAAGCCGCCCCGGCGCCTGCCGCCCCGGCGCCTGGAAAACGCCGCGAGAAGACTTCAGCTCACCCGCAGCCGGCGCCTCCGGATTATTCTCCCGGCCGACTGAGTTAAAAAAAAAAAAAAAAAGGTATCGGAGCCTCTCCTAGGGAGGGAACTTCCTTCCGGATCAGCCCCTAAAGAACCCCCCCCCCCCCCCCCCGGAGGAAGAGCCGAGAGAAACCCTTCCGGCTGGTAAACCCGCCCCGGCGGAGCGCCGCGCCATGAGCTCAGAGACGCCGGGGGGCTGCGTCAGCCTGGAGCAGGGCCGCCTGGCTCAGCGTCACGGCTCCGACACCGGGCTGCTCGCCGCTCTGTGGGCCTCCGTGCAGGAGCCCTCCGGCGCGCCGAGGGGCCGGACCAACCTGCGCCCGAGCGAGCTGCTGCAGGTGACGGCCTGCCTGAGGGACATCGACGAGAAACTCTACAACTTCCGAGCCCTCTTCCAGGGACAAGGTAAAAACAAAAAAAAAAAAAAAAACACCACCCAGCTCCAAATTCGGGTGATCGGCTGCTCCCAGATCGCATCTTTCGCCCCCTGCGGCCCGGCCGTGCCCTCCGGTGAGCCAGAAGAACGTAAGGTGTACCGTGCAGAGTCAGACCCCCCCCCCCCCAAGGCCCATCGGACCCAGTCTCGGGCAGTGGCCAGTCCGGGTCCGGTCCGTGGAGCAGGGATCCTAATTCCTGGTAACTCCCCCCACGGACAGCGCTCGCTTCCTTGGGCGCTGCGCTATATGAAGTTCTCCCGGGGCGCCGCGGTGGCTGTGACTGTTTCGTGTTCTTAACATTTCCAGGATCCGGGCACCTGTCCAGGAGCCAAATAGAGGAGGAGCTGACAGAGTTAATTCAGGCCATCTGCCTTCTCCTGAGCAAGTGCCCTACCCTGAACTCGGGGCCCATCCAGGCCGCCACCACCGCGCTCATCACCAGCATTAATGGTAAAGTCCGGCACGCGCTCTGGCTACATGCGCCTGCTGCATGCTGAACTCGTACTGCCAGGGGCAGGGAGGCGGGGAGGGGTGCGAGTTAATCTCCAGTCCCACAGAATGTTATCCTATGAAGTGCACTGCGTTCTCCTGTGACAAATCAGTGCCTTATCAGTGATATCAGTGCAGTGCGTTCTCCTGTGACAAATCAGTTCCTTATCAGTGTTATCAGTGCAGTGCGTTCTCCTGTGACAAATCAGTGCCTTATCAGTGATATCAGTGCAGTGTGTGTTACTTTGGTAAATCTGTCCCTTATCAGTGATATCAGTGCAGTGCATTCTCCTGTGACAAATCAGGCCCTTATCACTGTTATCAGTGCAGTGCGTTCTCCTGTGACAAATCAGGCCCTTATCACTGTTATCAGTGCAGTGTGTGTTACTTTGGTAAATCTGTCCCTTATCAGTGATACCAGTGCAGTGCGTTCTCCTGTGACAAATCAGTTCCTTATCAGTGATATCAGTGCAGTGCGTTCTCCTGTGCCAAATCAGACCCTTATCAGTGATATCAGTGCAGTGTGTGTTACTTTGGTAAATCAGGCCCTTATCAGTGATATCAGTGCAGTGCGTTCTCCTGTGACAAATCAGTTCCTTATCAGTGATATCAGTGCAGTGTGTGTTACTTTGGTAAATCAGGCCCTTATCGGTGATATCAGTGCAGTGCGTTCTCCTGTGACAAATCAGTTCCTTATCAGTGATATCAGTGCAGTGTGTTCTCCTGTGACAAATCAGTTTCTTATCAGTGATATCAGTGCAGTGCGTTCTCCTGTGACAAATCAGTTTCTTATCAGTGATATCAGTTGGGTAAATCAGACCCTTATCAGTGATATCAATGCAGTGCATTCTCCTGTGACAAATCAGTTTCTTATCAGTGATATCAGTGCAGTGAGTTCTCCTGTGACAAATCTATCCCTTATTAGTGATATCAGTGCAGTGTGTGTTACTTTGGTAAATCAGACCCTCATCAGTGATATCAATGCAGTGCATTCTCCTGTGACAAATCAGTTCCTTATCAGTGATATCAGTGCAGTGCATTCTCTTGTGACAAATCTATCCCTTATTAGTGATATCAGTGCAGTGTGTGTTACTTTGGTAAATTAGACCCTTATCAGTGATATCAGTGCAGTGCATTCTCCTGTGACAAATCAGTTCCTTATCAGTGATATCAGTGCAGTGTGTGTTACTTTGGTAAATTAGACCCTTATCAGTGATATCAGTGCAGTGTCTTCTCCTGTGACAAATCGGTGATATCAGTGCAGTGCGTTCTCCTGTGACAAATCAGTTCCTTATCAGTGATATCAGTGCAGCGTGTTCTCCTGTAACAAATCTATCCCTTATCAATGATATCAGTGCAATGTGTGTTACATTGGTAAATCAGACCCTTATCAGTGATATCAGTGCAGTGCGTTCTCCTGAGGCAAATCAGTTCCTTATCAGTGTTATCAGTGCAGTGTGTCTTACTTTGGCAAATCAGGCCCTTATTAGTGATATCAGTATAGTGCGTTCTCCTGTGACAAATCAGTTTCTTATCAGTGATATCAGTGCAGTGAATTCTCCTGTGACAAATCTGTCCCTTATTAGTGATATCAGTGCAGTGTGTGTTACTTTGGTAAATCAGTTCCATATCAGTGCAGTGCGTTCGCCTGTGACAAATCTGTCCCTTATCAGTGATATCAGTGCAGTGCATTCTCCTGTGACAAATCTATCCCTTATCAGTGTTATCAGTGCAGTGTGTGTTACTTTGGTAAATCAGGCCCTTATCTGTGATATCAGTGCAGTGCGTTCTCCTGTGACAAATCAGTTCCTTATCAGTGATATCAGTGCAGTGCGTTCTCCTGTGACAAATCAGTTTCTTATCAGTGATATCAGTGCAGTGCGTTCTCCTGTGACAAATCTGTCCCTTATCAATGATATCAGTGCAGTGCGTTCTCCTGTGACAAATCTGTCCCTTATCAATGATATCAGTGCAGTGCGTTCTCCTGTGACAAATCTGTCCCTTATCAATGATATCAGTGCAGTGCGTTCTCCTGTGACAAATCTGTCCCTTATCAATGATATCAGTGCAGTGCGTTCTCCTGTGACAAATCTATCCCTTATCAGTGATATCAGTGCAGTGCATTCTCCTGTGACAAATCTATCCCTTATCAGTGATATCAGTGCAGTTCGTTCTCCTGTGACAAATCTATCCCTTATCAGTGATATCAGTGCAGTTCGTTCTCCTGAGACAAATCTGTCCCTTATCAGTGATATCAGTGCAGTGCGTTCTCCTGTGGAAAATCAGTTAATTATCAGTGATATCAGTGCAGTGTGTGTTACTTTGGTAAATCAGGCCCCTGTCAGTGTTGTTGGTGTGATGTATATTCCTTTGGGTAATCAGTCTCTTATCAGTGTTATGACTGCCATGTGCTCTCCTTTGGTAAATCAGTCCCTTAATGTTATCGGTGCAGTATGCATGCCTGTGGTGAATCAGTCCTTTATCAGTGTTATCAGTGCAGTGTGTGCTCCCTTGGTAAATCAGTCCCTAATCACTGCAGTGCGCTCTCCTTTGGTCAATCGTTTCCTGGTCATTGTAATCAGTGCAGTGCGCTCTCTTTTGATAAACCGGTCCCTTGTCAGGATTATCAGTGCAGTGTTCGCGCCGTTGGTAAATTTGTCCCTTATCACTGCTGTGTGCGCTCCTTTGCAGGTACATTTCAAAAGGGGGCGAGTGTGCGCCCATAAACGCAAAAAAATACGCTTAACTGTATATCGTGCGTGCTGCTGCACGCGTTATCACTCAGAATATCCTTCCAGCGCATATGCGTGGAGCCTTTACGCGTGTACTCACAAGTGACCATGGGGGAGGGGAGAGAGAGAGACAGTCTGACACTCTGCATATCTCCCACTGTAAGAGGGGCACTTTCAGCTCAGGGAGGGTTTGGGGGGGGCAGTGTTTCAATGGTCTACAGGATCTACACCCTCCCCCCCTTCGTGTTATCGGTGCAGTGTGCGCTCCTTTGGTAAATGGGTCCCTTATCACTGCAGCGTGCTCTCCTTTGATCGATGGGTTCCTTCTCGGTGTTATCAAATCTGTATGGGGTGAGACCCAATCACCTTAGCGGGGGTGGGGGAGGGGGGAGTCTGGTACATAGTTACAAGGAATCCGGTCTCGGGCGTCATGTGCCATCATGGGGCTGGTTTTGTTCGCCCTGGCGGTGAGCGCAGGATCAGTGCCAGGAGACGTTTCCTCGGGGAAGTCACAGCTGTGCAGCAGGAACACGCGGCAGAAAATACAAAACATGTGTTTTCCTGGTGGCAAAGGTGTAATCACCTGAGTGCTCTCAGAGCTTGGCACCAGCCAGGAAGACGTCTCGTGGCCCTGTGACCGCAGAAACACTCAGTCCTTCAGCAAGGTTCCTGCAGTTTCAGGGGTACTGGACAGTGACACTCAGGCGTTAAGCACAGTCCCTGCTGTCTCATGGCAGGATGCGTTTTAAGCACACTCAGTCCTCCTGCGCAGTCCCTGCTGCCTCACGGCAGGATGTGTTACAGGCACACTCAGTCCTCCAGCACAGTCCCTGCTGTCTCACGGCAGGATGTGTTACAGGCACACTCAGTCCTCCAGCACAGTCCCTGCTGTCTCATGGCAGGATGCGTTTTAAGCACACTCAGTCCTTCTGCACAGTCCCTGCTGTCTCATGGCAGGATGCGTTACAGGGACACTCAGTCCTCCAGCACAGTCCTTGCTGTCTCATGGCAGGATGTGTTACAGGCACACTCAGTCTTTCTGCGCAGTCCCTGCTGTCTCACTGTAAGATGTGTTACAGGGACACTCAGTCCTTCGGCCCAGTCCTTGCTGTCTCACGGCAGGATGTGTTACAGGGACACTCAGCCCTCCTGCACAGTCCTTGCTGTCTCATGGCAGGATGTGTTACAGGGACACTCAGTCCTCCAGCACAGTCCTTGCTGTCTCATGGCAGGATGTGTTACAGGCACACTCAGTCTTTCTGCGCAGTCCCTGCTGTCTCACTGTAAGATGTGTTACAGGGACACTCAGTCCTCCGGCCCAGTCCTTGCTGTCTCACGGCAGGATGTGTTACAGGGACACTCAGCCCTCCTGCACAGTCCTTGCTGTCTCATGGCAGGATGTGTTACAGGGACACTCAGTCCTCCGGCACAGTCCTTGCTGTCTCATGGCAGGATGTGTTACAGGCACACTCAGTCCTTCTGCACAGTCCTTGCTGTCTCACGGCAGGATGTGTTACAGGGACACTCAGTCATCTGGCACTGTCCCTGCTGTCTCACATCAGGATGTGTTACAGGGACACTCAGTCCTTCTGCACAGTCCTTGCTGTCTCATGGCAGGATGTGTTACAGGGACACTCAGTCCTCCGGCACAGTCCTTGCTGTCTCACGTCAGGATGTGTTACAGGGACACTCAGTCCTTCTGCACAGTCCTTGCTGTGTCACGTCAGGATGTGTTACAGGGACACTCAGTCCTTCTGCACCGTCCTTGCTGTGTCACGGCAGGATGTGTTACAGGGACACTCAGTCCTTCTGCACAGTCCTTGCTGTCTCACGGCAGGATGTGTTACAGGGACACTCAGTCCTTCTGCACAGTCCTTGCTGTCTCACGTCAGGATGTGTTACAGGGACACTCAGTCCTTCTGCACAGTCCTTGCTGTCTCACGGCAGGATGTGTTACAGGGACACTCAGTCCTTCTGCACAGTCCTTGCTGTGTCACGTCAGGATGTGTTACAGGGACACTCAGTCCTTCTGCACAGTCCCTGCTGTGTCACGGCAGGATGTGTTACAGGGACACTCAGTCCTTCTGCACCATCCTTGCTGTGTCACGGCAGGATGTGTTACAGGGACACTCAGTCCTTCTGCACAGTCCCTGCTGTGTCACGGCAGGATGTGTTACAGGGACACTCAGTCCTTCTGCACCGTCCTTGCTGTGTCACGGCAGGATGTGTTACAGGGACACTCAGTCCTTCTGCACAGTCCTTGCTGTGTCACGGCAGGATGTGTTACAGGGACACTCAGTCCTTCTGCACAGTCCTTGCTGTGTCACGGCAGGATGTGTTACAGGGACACTCAGTCCTTCTGCACAGTCCTTGCTGTCTCACAGCAGGATGTGTTACAGGCCCACTCGGCCCTGCTACAAAGTCCAGTGCTGAGAAGTTAGAGAGGGAGCGACAAAGGGAGAGAAGATCAGAATGGGAAGATTTGGAAGAAGTCAGGAGGGATAAATGGGGAAGGTGGAGAGCAGGGAGGAAGTCTGCGTGTTTTTGTCATTGTGAGGCCAGTGAAGTTCCTCTTTCCGTGCTGAGGGCTGCAGATTGCCTGCTGCTGCCGCCACCCTGTAACCGGGCAGCGCTTCCCCCCCCTCACAGTGTCCTGATGATAAACTGATTGCATTCGCCGCCTCCCCGTCCCGCCGAAGAGGCAAAGCGCGTGTTGCTGCCCTTCTATCGCGCCTGCCGCAGGCCCTTTCTGCCCTCCCGGTGGTGTGGGGACCTCTTTACCCCGGGGTGGATCTGTCGCTATGCGGCTGGGGCATGGGCGGTGGCTTCCAAGTTTCGTACAAGCGCTGCGGTGCCCTACACGAGAGAGTGTCCTGCTGAGGACACCTCTGTATTAAGGACAACATTTTCTGGTCCCATGGATATCTTTGGTGTGTGTCGTGAATGTCCTTATTAAGGAGTGAGATTTTTTTTTTTTTTTTTTAACTTTTTCTAAGCGGGGGTGGAGTAGGGAGAATGAGAAGGGCTGCTTAATGGGGACAGTAGATAATGAGAAGGGCTGTTTAATGGGGACATGAATTAAGAGGATGTTTGGTTAAGGGGTACATAGATAACAAGGAAGAATTGTTTAATGGGGACACAGAAAACAGGAAGGACTACTTAATGAGACAACTGCTAACGAAGATGTCTGCTTAATGAGGAAACGGGTAACTCGGATGACTCCTTAATGAGGACATGAACAACAACAAGGATGGTTGTTTAATGGGAAGAAGGTTAAAAGGGGAGGGCTACTTAATATGGTCAAGGAAGAATAATGAGACCTGTTTAAAGGGGACGCAGATCATGAGGATGGCTGGTTAATGAGGACATTTCATAATAGGGGTGGGGGTTGCTTAATGGGGACAGGAATAGCAAGGATGGTTGTTTAATAGGGAAACGGAAAAGGGGACGACGACTTAATAGGGACAGGGAAAGACAATGAATAGGGACATAGAGAATGAGGGGTGACTGCTTAATGGGGACATAGAGAATGAGGGTGACTGCTTAATGAGGACATGGATAATGAGGAGAGTTTTTTTTTTTTAAATAGGGACATCCCCAGCCCCTGCTGGAGCAGAACTAGGAGCCGGGCTTGGGGGACTGGACCGGGGGGGTCTCCCACCCCCCTACCGGCAGCAGAGTCAGGGCCCCTGAAGGCTGCTCTGCACGTAAACAAGGCGTGCACAGGGCCTGGCTTCCTGGCGGGGAAGCATCTTCTTTAACAGGAAGTTGATGGGCGACTGCATCTGCAGCTTTGTCTCTGCGGGGGGTTTTTTTCGCAGCAGAGGGCCTCTGACCCGCACCCCCTCCTGGCTTACGTTGAACAGCCGCAGAGCCGCGGGGAGGGTCCAGGCGGCAGGTGCCGGCGCAGAAAAGTGAGAAGCGGGGCTGCGGGCCTCCTCTCCTCTCCCCCGCCACCTCCTGCCCTCCAAGCCCCATTGGCTCGGAGGGAATCTAAGCGGGAGGTGGGAGGGAAACGCATCATGGAAGACCCAGGAACAGGTGGTAGGTGGCACGACTGGTCTGGTCTGTCCTGTCCGTCTGTGTTTCCCTATCCCCCCCCCCCCCAGCGATCTGCGCCGCTTCCCTTCTCTCTCTCGAGGGCTTTATCGTCCGACCGGGCAACGGCCCAAGGGGTTGAGAAGCCGGCGGCGAGGGCCACAACAGGAAGAGCTTCCTGACCTCAGCCCAGCCGCTGCCTCTGCCGCAAAATGGATTTGTGCCCAGGCGTGGTGGCAACAGTAACTCTGTGTCTGAAATACTGGAAGCGCGCCTGGCTGGGGCTATCCAGCCACTTTCCGTTCCGAGCCTTCTAACGGAACAGCCCTGCGTAAAACCAGGCTCCACGGCTTTGCACGAGAAGATAAGATGCCTTGTGGAAACGACCACTGTAGTTACGACAGGGATTGTAAGACGGTGTCGTACCCCCCGGGGATGGCAAAAGCGTGGCGGTGAACGGCAGCCGCGCACCCCGGGATTGGGAGACGGCCTCTTGCGTCGCGCGGGCGCGCAGTGCAGGAGTGCTCGGTGGGTTAATGCACCGCAGGGGTGGCAACCCTGAGAGAGGCTGTGGCACCCTGCGCACCAAATGTGCACCGGGGGGGGGGGGGATTACTGCTGGCTCGCTATGCTGCACCATGAGATGAGACGGGGTGTTATACGCTGGAGAGTGCTGGGAATGGGGGTTAAACCACTGCTGATGGTGCACCGTGGGATTATGAGACAGGCTCCTATACACCAGGAGACCTGCACTAGGGGATGTGTTTTGCTCGGGGGGGGGGGGGGGGGGGGGGAGGAGAATAATGAATGTGAATTTGCATTTTCAAATCTCAGTGCGCTGTGTTCGGTGGAAAAAATTAAGCTGTAGCCAGCACAGCTGCAGCCGACTCTGTGTGCTTCACACCCACGGCAAGAGAGCGTGCGTGGGACCTGGTCCCAAAGCCCAGGTTTCAATTCTTCCCCTATAAAGTAGTGTTGGCATAAACAGCACTGTACATTCACAGAGCAGTAATTAGCATTTATACAGCACCGACAGTGTACACAGCACTGCACAGCCACGGAGCAGTAATTAACATTTATACAGCACCGACAGTGTACACAGCACTGTACAGCCACAGAGCAGTAATTAACATTTATAAAGCACCGACAGTGTACACAGCACTGTACATTCACACAGCAGTAATTAGCATTTATACAGCACCGACAGTGTACACAGCACTGCACAGCCACGGAGCAGTAATTAACATTTATAAAGTACCGACAGTGTACACAGCACTGCACAGCCTCGGAGCAGTAATTAACATTTATAAAGCACCGACAGTGTACACAGCACTGTACAGCCTCGGAGCAGTAATTAACATTTATAAAGTACCGACATTGTACACAGCACTGCACAGCCACGGAGCAGTAATTAACATTTATAAAGTACCGACAGTGTACACAGCACTGTACAGCCTCGGAGCAGTAATTAGCATTTATAAAGCACCGACATTGTACACAGCACTGCACAGCCACGGAGCAGTAATTAGCATTTATAAAGCACCGACAGTGTACACAGCACTGCACATCCACGGAGCAGTAATTAGCATTTATAAAGCACCGACAGTGTACACAGCACTGCACAGCCTCGGAGCAGTAATTAGCATTTATAAAGCACCGACAGTGTACACAGCACTGCACAGCCACGGAGCAGTAATTAGCATTTATAAAGCACCGACAGTGTACACAGCACTGCACAGCCTCAGAGCAGTAATTAGCATTTATAAAGCACCGACAGTGTACACAGCACTGCACAGCCTCAGAGCAGTAATTAGCATTTATAAAGCACTGACAGTGTACACAGCATTGTAGAGCCAGATCAGTAATTAGCATTTATAAAGCACCGACAGTGTACACAGCATTGTAGAGCCAGAGCAGTAATTAGCATTTATAAAACACTGTCAGTGTACACAGCACTGCACAGCCTCAGAGCAGTCATTAGCATTTATAAAGCACCGACAGTGTACACAACACTGCATAGCCACAGAGCAGTAATTAGCATTTATAAAGCACCGACAGTGTACACAGCACTGCATAGCCACAGAGCAGTAATTAGCATTTATAAAGCACCGAAGGTGTACACAGCATTGTAGAGCCAGAGCAGTAATTAGCATTTATAAAACACCGACAGTGTACACAGCATTGAAGAGCCAGAGCAGTAATTAGTATTTATAAAACACTGTCAGTGCACACAGCACTGCACAGCCTCAGAGCAGTAATTAGCATTTATAAAGCACCAACAGTGTACACAGCATTGTAGAGCCAGAGCAGTAATTAGCATTTATAAAACACCGACAGTGTACACAGCATTGTAGAGCCAGAGCAGTAATTAGTATTTATAGAACACTGTCAGTGTACACAGCACTGCACAGCCTCAGAGCAGTCATTAGTATTTATAAAACACCGACAGTGTACACAACACTGCATAGCCACAGAGCAGTAATTAGCATTTATAAAGCACCGACAGTTTACACAGCACTGCATAGCCACAGAGCAGTAATTAGCATTTATAAAGCACCGACAGTGTACACAGCATTGTAGAGCCAGAGCAGTAATTAGCATTTATAAAACACCAACAGTGTACACAGCATTGAAGAGCCAGAGCAGTAATTAGTATTTATAAAACACTGTCAGTGTACACAGCACTGCACAGCCTCAGAGCAGTAATTAGCATTTATAAAGCACTGACAGTGTACACAGCACTGCATAGCCACAGAGCAGTAATAGGCATTTATAACGCACCGACAGTGTACACAGCATTGTAGAGCCAGAGCAGAAATTAGCATTTATAAAACACCGACAGTGTACACAGCATTGTAGAGCCAGAGCAGTAATTAGTATTTATAAAACACTGTCAGTGTACACAGCACTGCACAGCTTCAGAGCAGTAATTAGCATTTATAAAGCACCGACAGTGTACACAGCACTGCACAGCCTCAGAGCAGTAATTAGCATTTATAAAACACCGACAGTGTACACAACACTGCATAGCCACAGAGCAGTAATTAGCATTTATAAAGCACCGACAGTGTACACAGCACTGCATAGCCACAGAGCAGTAATTAGCATTTATAAAGCACTGACAGTGTACACAGCATTGTAGAGCCAGAGTAATTAGTATTTATAAAACACTGTCAGTGTACACAGCACTGCACAGCCTCAGAGCAGTAATTAGCATTTATAAAGCACCGACAGTGTACACAGCATTGTAGAGCCAGAGCAGTAATTAGTATTTATAAAACACTGTCAGTGTACACAGCACTGCACAGCCTCAGAGCAGTAATTAGCATTTATAAAACACCGACAGTGTACACAGCACTGTACAGCCACAGAACAGTGGTTACTATTTATAAAACACCATCCATGTACACAGCACTGTACTGACACTGAGTGATTATTATTTATAAAGCTCCATCAGTGTACGCAGCACTTTACAGTCACAGAGCGGTGATTGGTATTGTAAAGTTCAGAGGCAGATTGCCCGTCCTCAGCAGACGAGCTGTCTCCTGCAGTCAGCGCTGAGATGCGCGTCTTTCTTCCTCCCCATGCGGGGCTGGATTTACCAATCCAGGGCCAAGGATGGGGGATTTACCTCCAGAAATCAGAGTGTTACAGGAGTCGGGGGGGGGGGGGGGGGCCAGTTTTTATTTTTGGAGCAGCTTCAGAATGTGGTGCCTGTGCCTGTGGTACCTTAGCCTATAAACCTGGCCCAGATCCAGTGGCGATTGCAGTGTGCACTGAATGTTATCCGCATGAGGTATGTGCCACCAAGTCCTCTCGCTTGTCACGGTTTTTTTTTTGGGGGGGGGGGGGGGGGGTTGCATTCGGGAGCTGAGGAGCGACCGGCGGTCCCCACGCATGCCGCTTCGCTCGGCTCAGACCGGACAGGCCGATCCAGTCTCGGTATTGTGGAATTTGTAGTCCTGATTGCCCCTGAGCAAAGCAGGAAACTACATTTCCCTACATGCAGTTTGGGGGGGGGGGAGGGGGCAAAACCAGGACCAGATCAGCCTGCTTGATGAACCTGCTGAGGCCTTCCTTTCCAGCCCCAGAGGCACTGAGGGAGCCGCATGCCAGGGCACAGCGTGGACTCCCCTACTGACTGCACCCTGCCTCTCCTCACTGAAGTTAACGACTCTTTTAGGTCAAACCACCACATCCTGTTTCCTAGGATCTGAGGCAAGAAAACCTCCCATCTACAATTTCTCACATTTGCATCTAATGTACTCTGGCATGGTTACAGAAAGAAAAAAAACACGGAACACTATTCAGTATTCTTTGCAGATGCCCTGAAACTCATTTTGGTTTGTGTACACCTGCCGCTCTGTGAGTAAACCTCTGTACACGCAGATCCCTGTAGGCTGCCTGCTCTATAAATAAATATTACCTCTGTATGCATGGATCCCTGTACACTGACTGCTCTATAAATATTACCTCTGTATGCATGGATCCCTGTACACTGACTGCACTATAAATATTATCTCTGTACGCATGGATCCCTGTATACACACCAATCCCTGTACACTGACTGCTCTATAAATATTACCTCTGTATGCATGGATCCCTGTACACTGACTGCACTATAAATATTACCTCTGTACGCACTGATCCCTGTACACTGACTGCACTATAAATATTACCTCTGTACGCACTGATCCCAGTACACTGACTGCACTATAAATATCATCTCTGTATGCACGGATCCGTGTACACTCACCACTCTATAAATATCATCTCTGTATGCATGGATCCCTGAGCACTCACCACTCTATAAATAGTATCTCTGTACTCACAGATCAATGTAAACTGACCACTCTATAAATATTATCTCTGTACTCACAGATCAATGTAAACTGACCACTCTATAAATATCATCTCTGTACGCATGGATCAGTGTACACTCACCACTCTATAAATATTATCTCAGTACTCACAGATCAATGTAAACTGAACACTCTATAAATTTCATCTCTGTATGCAAGGATCCGTGTACACTGACCGCTCTATAAATATCATCTCTGTACGCATGGATCCCTGAGCACTCACCACTCTATAAATAGTAGCTCTGTACTCACAGATCAATGTAAACCGACCACTCTATAAATATCATCTCTGTATGCACGGATCCGTGTACACTGACTGCTCTACAAATATCATCTCTGTATGCATGGATCCCTGAGCACTCACCACTCTGTACTCACAGATCAATGTAAACTGACCACTCTATAAATATTATCTCTGTACTCACAGAACAATGTAAACTGACCACTTTATAAATATCATCTCTGTATGCATGGATCAGTGTACACTCACCACTCTATAAATATTATCTCTGTACTCACAGATCAATGTAAACTGACCACTTTATAAATATTATCTCTGTACGCATGGATCAGTGTACACTCACCACTCTATAAATATTATCTCTGTACTCACAGATCAACGTAAACTGACCACTCTATAAATTTCATCTCTGTATGCATGGATCCGTGTACACTGACCGCTCTATAAATATCATCTCTGTACGCATGGATCCCTGAGCACTCACCACTCTATAAATAGTATCTCTGTACTCACAGATCAATGTAAACTGACCACTCTATAAATATTATCTCTGTATGCACAGATCCGTGTACACTGACCACTCTATAAATTTCATCTCTGTATGCACGGATCCATGTAAACTGACCGCTCTATAAATATTATCTCTGTACTAACAGATCAATGTACACTGACCACTTTATAAATATTATCACTGTACACACAGATTTGTGTACACTGACTGCTCTATGAATATTATCTTTGTATGCACAAATCCCTGTACATTGACCACTCCATAAATATTATCTGTGTATGCACCGATCATTGTACACTGACTGTTCTATAAATATTATCTTTGTATACACTGATCCCTGTACTGTAAATATTATCTCTGTATGCACAGATCCTTATACAACAACAATTGCTCTGTAAATCTCATTCCCAGTTCGTATAATAGGTTTTATTCCTATGCTTTTCTGCCATCTGACACTATTCTTTATGAATCAATGTATCTTCAGGTATCAGCAACCAGGGTGGATCATCAGAGAATAGAAAACGCTACAGCGAGATATTCCGGGGCCTCGATGCCTTAGAGATCTGCCTTGGAAATGAGTAAGTACAAAATTCCCTCTCTGGTGCATAGCGTCAGCCTCTCTGAAAGGGAAAAAAATTAATATTCAGTCATAGAATAATCCGCTATTTTATTCTACGGCGCAAAAACCGTGAGAAACGCGCCAAAACGGTGTCTGTGATAGAATAATCCTCTGTTCTGTTCTACAGTATAGATAGATACCACGAGAAATGCATTGATCAGTGTCTCTGTGATAGAATAATAGTGGATTATTCTACCACAGGCACTGATCAGAGCAACTTTCTCAGCATCTGCGCTGTAGAATAGAATAGTGGATTATTCTACCACAGGCACTGATCGTCGCATTTCTCATGGTGTCTGCGCTGTAGAATAGAATAGTGGATTATTCTACCACAGGCACTGATCAGTGCATTTCTCATGGTGTCTGCGCTGTAGAATAGAATAGTGGATTATTCTACCACAGGCACTAATCAGAGCATCTTTCTCAGCATCTGCGCTGTAGAATAGAATAGTGGATTATTCTACCACAGGCACTGATCGTCGCATTTCTCATGGTGTCTGCGCTGTAGAATAGAATAGTGGATTATTCTACCACAGGCACTGATCAGTGCATTTCTCATGGTGTCTGTGCTGTAGAATAGAAAAGTGGATTATTCTACCACAGGCACTGATCAGGGCATTTCTCATGGTGTCTGTGCTGTAGAATAGAATAGTGGATTATTCTACCACAGGCACTGATCGGCGCATTTCTCATGGTGTCTGTGCTGTAGAATAGAATAGTGGATTATTCTACCACAGGCACTGATCGGCGCATTTCTCATGGTGTCTGTGCTGTAGAATAGAATAGTGGATTATTCTACCACAGGCACTGATCGGCGCATTTCTCATGGTGTCTGCACTGTAGAATAGAATAGTGGATTATTCTACCACAGGCACTGATCAGTGCATTTCTCATGGTGTCTGTGCTGTAGAATAGAATAGTGGATTATTCTACCATAGGCACTGATCGGCGCATTTCTCACGGTGTCTGCACTGTAGAATAGAATAGTGGATTATTCTACCACAGGCACTGATCAGTGCATTTCTCATGGTGTCTGCACTGTAGAATAGAATAGTGGATTATTCTTCCATAGGCACTGATCAGAGCATCTTTCTCAGCATCTGCACTGTAGAATAGAATAGTGGATTATTCTACCACAGGCACTGATCGGCGCATTTCTCATGGTGTCTGCGTTGTAGAATAGAATAGTGGATTATTCTTCCATAGGCACTGATCAGAGCATCTTTCTCAGCATCTGCACTGTAGAATAGAATAGTGGATTATTCTACCACAGGCACTGATCGGCGCATTTCTCATGGTGTCTGCGCTGTAGAATAGAATAGCGGAGTATTCTATCACAGGCACCAGTCAGTGCATTTCTCATGGTGTCTGCGCTGTAGAATAGAATAGCGGATTATTCTACCACAGGCACTGATCGGCGCATTTCTCATGGTGTCTGCGCTGTAGAATAGAATAGCGGATTATTCTACCACAGGCACTGATCGGCGCATTTCTCATGGTGTCTGCGCTGTAGAATAGAATAGCGGATTATTCTACCACAGGCACTGATCGGCGCATTTCTCATGGTGTCTGCGCTGTAGAATAGAATAGTGGATTATTCTACCACAGGCACTGATCAGTGCATTTCTCATGGTGTCTGCACTGTAGAATAGAATAGTGGATTATTCTTCCATAGGCACTGATCAGAGCATCTTTCTCAGCATCTGCACTGTAGAATAGAATAGTGGATTATTCTACCACAGGCACTGATCGGCGCATTTCTCATGGTGTCTGCGCTGTAGAATAGAATAGCAGAGTATTCTATCACAGGCACCAGTCAGTGCATTTCTCATGGTGTCTGCGCTGTAGAATAGAATAGCGGATTATTCTACCACAGGCACTGATCGGCGCATTTCTCATGGTGTCTGCGCTGTAGAATAGAATAGCGGATTATTCTACCACAGGCACTGATCGGCGCATTTCTCATGGTGTCTGCGCTGTAGAATAGAATAGCGGATTATTCTACCACAGGCACTGATCGGCGCATTTCTCATGGTGTCTGCGCTGTAGAATAGAATAGTGGATTTTTCTATCACAGACAATGATCAGCGCATTTCTCATGGTGTCTGCGCTGTAGAATAGAATAGCGGAATATCCTACCATAAGCACAGATCGGTGCATTTCTCATGGTCTCTGTGCTGCAGAATAGAATAGTGGATTATTCTATAACTGATAATGATCAGTGTGTTTCTCTATGGTAGAACAGAATCTTTTATTCTACGGTGGCTAGGCATGCGCTGATCGGTGCCTGTGATAGAACAGTCCACTATTCTATTCCGCAGCGCAGCGACCACGAGAAATACAACGAGCTGTGCCTGTGATGGAGTATTTCGCTATTCTGCTCCTCAGCTCAGATGCCCTCCATTCTCTTGCTAATCGAGGGTACGTGGGTGGCCAAGGTGGCCAGAAATGTGCCGCTGGGCCATGTGCCCCAGAGATGGCCACATGTTTCCTCCTTAAATGTTATTGCCCTGACATCCCTCCTCGCGTGAGAGGCGCCAGAGCAGGCCAAACCAGCACTGCTTCTCTCCTTGCAGGGCCACACCCTTAATCCCCTGAGAGCTATTAACTCTTTTTCTGTCTCTCATCACAGGACTGTTGAGATGTTTGTGGGCGACATCGGTAATGCAGTGTCGGCTGCTGACCCGGTGGAAGAGCTGGCGGTAGGTTAATCCCTATCCTGGGCGCTGCAGGGTGAGCCCATCTTCCGGGGGGGGGGGGGGGGGACGGGACAGGCTGTTAACCTGCTGGGCAAGATGTCTTTTAACCTCGTGGTTGCTGCTCCAGTTTGTGTAAAGCGCACTGCAGGTACAGACGTATCTGCTGCTAGACAAAGGTCAACAACCAAGCCCTCTTATGGTAGTAAGATGCAAAGAGAAGCTGGTTAGCCACGGGGCAGAGATGGGGAAAGGAAGGGGGCCTTAGACAGCAGCGTAACGGGCACTAACCCCTTTCTCTCTTTTCTCATAGTCTGATGAAGGTTCCCTGGGCGAGTCCCAGAGCAGCTCTGAAGGGAAGGCCCTGAGCACCAGCTCTGGTAATGAAAACACTTCTCTTCCACTGGATGCTGACAGGGGAAAATGTGGGCAGCGAGGGCGACGTCCAGGGGGAGGCGCTGTCCCTCCGGAGCTGAGGGCAATGTCCAGGGGGAGGCGCTGTCCCTCCGGAGCTGACGCCGAGGGCGACGTCCAGGGGGAGGCGCTGTCCCTCAGGAGCTGACGCCGAGGGCGACGTCCAGGGGGAGGCGCTGTCCCTCCGGAGCTGAGGGCGACGTCCAGGGGGAGGCGCTGTCCCTCCGGAGCTGAGGGCGACGTCCAGGGGGAGGCGCTGTCCCTCCGGAGCTGACGCCGAGGGCAGTGTCCAGGGGGGAGGCGCTGTCCCTCCGGAGCTGAGGGCGACGTCCAGGGGGAGGCGCTGTCCCTCCGGAGCTGAGGGCGATGTCCAGGGGGAGGCGCTGTCCCTCCGGAGCTGAGGGCGACGTCCAGGGGGAGGCGCTGTCCCTCAGGAGCTGGCGCCGAGGGCGACGTCCAGGGGGAGGCGCTGTCCCTCAGGAGCTGACGCCGAGGGCGACGTCCAGGGGGAGGCGCTGTCCCTCAGGAGCTGACGCCGAGGGCGACGTCCAGGGGGAGGCGCTGTCCCTCCGGAGCTGAGGGCGACGTCCAGGGGGAGGCGCTGTCCCTCCGGAGCTGACGCCGAGGGCAGTGTCCAGGGGGAGGCGCTGTCCCTCCGGAGCTGACGCCGAGGGCAGTGTCCAGGGGGAGGCGCTGTCCCTCCGGAGCTGAGGGCGATGTCCAGGGGGAGGCGCTGTCCCTCCGGAGCTGACGCCGAGGGCGACGTCCAGGGGGAGGCGCTGTCCCTCCGGAGCTGAGGGCGACGTCCAGGGGGAGGCGCTGTCCCTCCGGAGCTGACGCCGAGGGCAGTGTCCAGGGGGAGGCGCTGTCCCTCCGGAGCTGAGGGGCGATGTCCAGGGGGAGGCGCTGTCCCTCAGGAGCTGACGCCGAGGGCGACGTCCAGGGGGAGGCGCTGTCCCTCCGGAGCTGAGGGCAATGTCCAGGGGGAGGCGCTGTCCCTCAGGAGCTGAGGGCGACGTCCAGGGGGAGGCGCTGTCCCTCCGGAGCTGAGGGCAATGTCCAGGGGGAGGCGCTGTCCCTCCGGAGCTGAGGGCAATGTCCAGGGGGAGGCGCTGTCGCTCCGGAGCTGACGCCGAGGGCAGTGTCCAGGGGGAGGCGCTGTCCCTCTGGAGCTAACGCCGAGGGCAGTGTCCAGGGGGAGGCGCTGTCCCTCTGGAGCTAACGCCGAGGGCAGTGTCCAGGGGGAGGCGCTGTCCCTCAGGTGCTGATGCCGAGGGCAATGTCAATGTCCAGGGGGAGGCGCTGTCCCTCCGGAGCTAACGCCGAGGGCAATGTCCAGGGGGAGGCGCTGTCCCTCCGGAGCTAACGCCGAGGGCAATGTCCAGGGGGAGGCGCTGTCCCTCCGGAGCTGACGCCGAGGGCAATGTCAATGTCCAGGGGGAGGCGCTGTCCCTCCGGAGCTGACGCCGAGGGCAATGTCAATGTCCAGGGGGAGGCGCTGTCCCCCGGA